>NC_057719.1:66179414-66185654 GCF_004010195.1 Chiloscyllium plagiosum
ACAACCCTCCACCACCACCCTCTGTCTTCTATCTTTGAGCCAGTTCTGTATCCATATGGATAGTTCTCCCTGTATTCTAACCTTGCTAATCAGTCTCCCATGGGGAACCTTGTCAAATGCCTTACTGAAGTCCATATAGATCACATCTACCACTCTGCCCTCATCAATCTTCTTTGTTACTTCCTCAAAAAACTCAATCAAGTTTGTGAGACATGATTTCCCCCGCACAAAACCATGTTGACTATCCATAATCAGTCCTTGCCTTTCCAAATACATGTACATCCTGTCCCTCAGGATTCCCTTCAACAACTTGCCCACTACCGATGTCAGGCTCACTGGTTTATAGTTCCCTGGCCTGTCCTTACCATCCTTCTTAAACAGTGGCACCACGTTAGCCAACCTCCAGTCTTCTGGCACCTCAACTGTGCCTATCGATGATACAAATATCTCATATTAATCGGATAGTTTTCAGTCAGATGATGTTGACAGGGCAGCACTGACTGTCTTCCCTTGGCAGTGAATTTGGTGGCAGGTTCCATTTAATTGAGCAGGACAGTAGTACATGGGGACCCTCCCCACCCGAGTGAGAAGACCGTTCATGACCATCTCGGCCAACTGCTAATTGCTGCCCTTAAGTAAGTAAGCAAGCAAGTAGGAGAGTCACCACATGAAAAACCTGGGCAGCTGCCAGTCCCCCATTGCCTGACAGGTAGCAGGAAATGGGGAGGTCGAGAGAACTGCTTCCTTGTTCTTTTGTGCAACTCCCCCTTTTCCAAAAGCCAGCCAGTCCCTCTCTGTAACCCCCACCCACTCACCCACTGGTGGCCTGCCCCTTTGGCAATCCTCTACTGGGTGCAGCCAGAGTTTCTGGTGGCACCTACAGACTATGGAGAGCTGTCAGCCAATCAGTGGTCAGTAGTTGTCAGGAGCTAGTATTTCCATGCTCAAGTTCCTACTTTCTGGGTAAGGCCAGACTCTGACCAATGAAATACCTGATGGGCACTTCCTCAATGAAAGTGGCACAGTTCCTCACTAGTTCTCCAACTGGCAGGTGACAGTCCAATTGCCAAGATTAATTATATCCTTCATTCCTCACTATGTGTGCCCAAATATAAACATTTGGAGAAAACTGCTTTTGAATTTCCTAATGATGATTAATAACATATTATTATTTAAAAGCTTAGGCTTTAAAGTTGTGAAGTTATAAATAACTTGAATGTTTGATTCATATTAATGTATAATGTTTTAAGAACTGAAAGACATGGGGTGGAATCTACTCAAACTCTTCATGCAACTGGCTTCTTCCAAAAATCCACTTGGGACTTTGTGTGGGATCTTTCAATGCCCAACTCGCAAATATATTAAGGCTGTACCCAATGTGATGTGTGTCAGATCACACTGCTTCATCTTTAACTCCATGGTTAGTGGAGTGTTGTAGCCTAGGCCACGGGCTTTGCCAATGGCTGGCATCCCCCAGGTGCAGGATGCTATAGATTATCCAGGTCATGTCCAGAGCACCACATTACAATGCAGCCGACTGCATCAAGAGAAAAAAGGTTCCGGTCCATATAGTCATTGGTGATCACCAATACCACATCTCTGCCAGATACCCTCAGAAATCAGAGATTCCTCTTGCTTGTCAGATTGATCCTCCACTTTGCTCCAATGCTGACTGTTCTACCCATCGTGTGCTGAAATGCTCCAGTGCAGTTCAACATTATTTCAAGGAACAACACATTATATGACTCAGCATTCCACAGCTGTCTGGGCTCAACACTGAGTTCAACTACTTTATATTATAACCTCTTCCTCCATCTTATTCTGTGTACTTTTGTTTCTTCCCTTTTGTTTTGCTGAATTGATCTTCAAGCTGCTCCTTTCTTTATTCCTTCATGTTGCATTCAGACATCTTGATGTGGTGATTTAAGCTTCGTTTGGATACAACCTTTGTTTCTCCACTATATCTGTTATCACATTCACAGGTTGTTACACCATGAAACCTTTCATCATCCCTGGCCTCCACCCGCTCACAGATCTTCTGCTTTAATCTTCTTCCTCCCACTCATCTTCAAGCAGATGAATGACTCTTTCATGTCTATTTCTCTTCAATTCTGATGAAAGACCATTGACACAAAATATTAATTTTCCTTCTCTCCAAAGTTGCTGTCTGGCCTGAGACTTTCTCATCCTTACTTTTATTTGTTATTGTAGATTTACAGCATCTGCAAATAGTAAATTTATTCTTTAAGACTTGAGCTCCACAGCTTATCCATCCTTTGTCCCATTTTAACTTTCACTGCTGTCTAACTGAGTGCTACCCCATCCCAATGTCCAGTGTGTCCCAACATCCTCTCATTGCTCAATATGGGATCCTAAGTAAACAAGCAGGAGGCTGAAAGAAGATAGCATGCCAGACAGCATCAGGAGGTGGAAAAATCAATGTTTCAGGCATAAACCTCTCCACCTCCTGATGCTGTCT
Organism: Chiloscyllium plagiosum; assembly: GCF_004010195.1. Classification (NCBI taxonomy): domain Eukaryota; kingdom Metazoa; phylum Chordata; class Chondrichthyes; order Orectolobiformes; family Hemiscylliidae; genus Chiloscyllium; species Chiloscyllium plagiosum. The sequence continues at coordinate 66,181,894 of NC_057719.1, forward strand.
GGCTTGCTGTGTTCTTTCAGCCTCCTGAAGAAGGGCTTATGCCCGAAACGTCGATTCTCCTGCTCCTTGGATGCTGCCTGACCTGCTGCGCTTTTCCAGCAACACATTTTCAGCTCCTGCCTGTCTACTTTGCATTCCAGCATCTGCAGTTTCTTTGTCTCTCAATGTGCCCTCACATCCAGAAAAGCCTTCAAATTGTTTAGAATGTTCACTTTTATTTAGTAAGAACAAACTGAACTAACATAAACAAACCAAAGCATTTCACTGTTCATATCTACCGCACCTTGGTGTCAATTAAATCCTTCCTGCTATTCTGTGCCTGATTCTGCTGCACTCTATCATATAGAAAGTAGTGTTCCTCCTTCTCAATGTTCTCATTATCCACTTTCTCAGCTCTTCAGAATCGATATCACTCCCTTGCCTGCTCCAGTTCTTCAGAACACAACAAGCAAGTACCATTTCTTCACAACAGTTTTAGATTCCCCAGACAGATTCAAACACCAGAACCTCTCCTTCAGTATTCCTATTGTCTGATACACAGGACCATGGTTGAAGAATAGTCTGCATTGTATCTGCAGTCGGTTTCAATCGGGGAAGGTTATGTGACCCAGTCATAAACTACGGTTTGCAGAAGGTAACGCACATCTCGGAGTAACCATCTTGGTAAGGCTCTGGCCCTTGAGAATATGAGCACTCTCAAGGTGACAGACAACATGCAGCTCCAAGGGTACCTGGCACACAATGTTAAGATGCGATACCAATGATCACAGATAACTTGCACGTTGATGGAAGGGAACCCTTTTGTATTGATAAAGTCAACTACAGCATGAAATGAGCCTATCAACACACTTTGTATACAGTCTATAGTGTCTTGAATCTGGGAGAAGCCATCTTTCTTTCCAAAGCCGACTGTCAGGCTGCAGCACCGACCTCTACCCTAAGGAAGTGAGATGAAGCTTTGTTTCTCTCTCCTCAGTTGTTAGCAGACCTGCTGAGTTTCTCCAGCATTCTCCTTGCTTCTTTCGTATTGCCTGCTTGATCACTTGTGCCCAGTTATAAAGAAACAGTATGTGAAGCATGCGTTTATGGTTTGATGTAAATTTGGCATGCTTTGACTACAAACTAAGGAAGTTACTTGTATACATAACCAAAGAAACTGGGTTGTTTTATAACCATGACAATTTCTATTCCGTGATCTATGGCAATTGCAAATGTTGGCTTATGGGGTACAATGGTATTAAAGGAGGAAGCAATGAAATAAAGTCATTTATAAGTTAAAATAAAACTGATAGGTTTAGGTTTTGTGTTTTTTAACATCTATGGCAAAGAGATAAGAACTTTATTACAGCCCAAGAGGGGAATAAATGCCTGAACCACTCAGTCATAAATTCAATAAGGGTAGTTTGTCCAATCTCTGAAAATCCTAATTCCCAAATTCTGCTAGCATAAAAAATCTGAAATGCTATACATATCTTAAAAACCCAATAGGAGGATAATTTAAAGTGCAGTCTTGGTTGAAATTTTTAAACACCCAGCAAATAAACTACTGACAGCAGTATTCTCTGTTGTTCAAGACATGCTGCAAAGTCAGCGCTTAAACATTGCAATGTCAACCAAAGAAGCTGTTTCTGCAAGTTTTATTTAGGCCAAAAATAAGAGACAAAATATGCACCATAATTTTAAAGAATTAGTTTTCATCAAAAAAAAAACAAGCTTCCCAAAAAGGAATGCCTAAGATCTTACCCTAACTCCTGAAACAGGCAGATTAATTGCTTGTTTCATTACAATAGATCTTATTCTGTACTTGACTATGCACTTGACTTTTTCAGTTGGGAAGCAAGAGAACTGTGTGTGGGCTTCCACCAAATAAACCTCGTGCAAAAAATACAGACACTATCGGCAGCAAAATGACCAAAGGTAACAGTTCGTTATGTTTTCAGACAAACGTTAAGCAAGGCACTAATATAATAAAGAGGAAAAGATACATTTTCAGGAAGATTATCCAAGAAAATCAACTAGTATTAAACTCAGAAGCACCTAATTGCAGGAATGTTATACACATTTTTAGAATAACTCTGATTGTTGTTTCTACACTTCATAAACTTAACGTTTTGATATTCTCAATTGAATGATCTGTTCTGTAGTAGTTAAACTCACCGGTTTCCTGGTCAGATGGTTCAATATTGTAACCATAGCCAATTAAAGTGCGAATTGCTTCACGTAAACTGTCTCTGTTTGACTTTTTGGTTCGTTCATCAAGGAGGCTATATGGCACCAATCGAGGGTTCCTTTTGTTCTTGATATCCTACAGGAAGTGACAGGCAATATTACCACACCAGATTTTTATGTATATTTTTATAAATATTTTCATTCATTTAGATTTTAATTTTATGGGGTGCAAACACAAAATAATGTCCTCGTTTATACCCAAAGATTCATGTTAAAACATTTTGAAAGAATACTCTCAAGCCTACCTATTAATGACTGTGAAACAGTGGTTCATGTTAAGTGGTTCATTTTACTGCACAATGAAAGCATATCATGTTTGTGCTGATGCTCTAAAAGAACTAGGATTCTGGGTAATCCAAGATGGAGGACGGGAAAAATTTCTGGCTGTAAGAGCTGCCCTTTTTTTGAGGTATTTTAGATGCTGGAGGTGATTTCCTCGAATTCCAGGGGCAGCAATTATTGTTTTATATGCGGTTGCATTGTTTTGGAACTTTGGAAAAAAAAGTCAGAACAACAGTTTTAAAAGGGAGAAGAGCAGACAAAGGAAGCACATGGTGAGGACAGTGCAGGAGAGAGAGAATGAGTGAGAGAGAGAGAGAGAGAGAGAGAGAGAGAGAAAACCTGCACGGTTACTGTCTTTGCTGGTTTTGAATTCATGTATCACTGGACATCGGAGTGCACCTGGGAAAATTAACAAACAGTGAATTTCACAACTAATCTTGGAGGAACCGGTTTGGGCAAAGTTCACAACACAGAATCAGATAACTTAATTGTTGTTTTAAGTCTGTCCAAGAAAAAGGCTGTATTAGTGAGTACAGTGGGTTCTTTCTTGATTATATGATTTTGGAGATAAGTCTCTTGATTAAACTTAAAATATAAGCCATAGCTATTAATTTAACCTGGTGCAGTGTTTTGTAGAGAAATAAGACGGTGTCATTTTCTGGGTCTGTAGATTGTGAAGGAGCAAAAATGGCCTTTGCAGTGATATGTACTTCTTGTCAGATGTGGGAGTTTAAAGAGAGTTTAAGGGTTACTGCGAATTATATGTGCCATAAATGCTGTTGGATGCGAATCTTATCAGATCGAATGGATCGGTTGGAGAGACAGATAGAAGCGATGAGGAATTTGCAACAGCAACAGTATGTGATGGATGGCAGGTATAGGAAGGGGGGCAACAGATACAGTCACAGAGATGGGTTAACTCCAGGAAGGGTAAGAGAGGTGGGCACCGAGGGCAGGAGTCTTTTGTGGATACACCCTTTTCAAACAGGTATGCTGTTTTGGAAAACGTATGGGGTGATGGATTCTCAGGGGAACGTAGCACGAACAGCCAAGTTTCTGGTATTGAGACTAGCTCTAACGCAATAAGGGGTACGTCGGCTTCCAAGAGAGCAATTGTGTTAGGGGATTCTGTAGTCCAAGGTACAGACAGACGTTTCTGTGGCCAGCAGAGAAAAAGCAGAATGGTGTGTTGTTTCCCTGGTGCCAGGATCAAGGATGTCTCAGAGAGGGTGCAGAATGTTCTCACGGGG
>NC_057719.1:66186300-66188628 GCF_004010195.1 Chiloscyllium plagiosum
TGGGTTGAACTGAGAAATAAGAAAGGGATGATCACCTTATTGGGATTGTATTATAGACCCCCCAATAGTCAGAGGGAAATTGAGAAACAAACTTGTAAGGAGATCTCAGCTATCTGTAAGAATAATAGGGTAGTTATGGAAGGGGATTTTAACTTTCCAAACATCGACTGGGACTGCCATAATGTTTAAAGTTTAGATGGACAGGAATTTCTTAAGTGCATACAAGACAATTTTCTGATTCAGTATGTGGTTGTACCTACTAGAGAAGGTGCAAAACTTGACCTACCCCTTGGGAAATAAGGCAGGGCAGGTGACTGAGGTGTCAGTGGGGGAGCACTTTCGGGCCAGCGAACATAATTCTATTCGTTTTAAAATCGTGATGGAAAAGGATAGACCATTCTAAAAGATTAAGTTCTAAATTGGAGATAGTGGTGAAAATGTGTTGCTGGAAAAGCGCAGCAGGTCAGGAAGCATCCAAAGAGCAGGAGAATCAACGTTTTGGGCATGAGCTCTTCTTCAGGAATGAAGAAGGGCTCAAGCCCAAAACGTCGATTCTCCTGCTCCTTGGATGCTGCCTGACCTGCTGCGCTTTTCCAGCAACACATTTTCAGCTCTGAACTCCAGGATATGCAGTCCTCACTGTATCCTAAATTGGACAAAGGCCAATTTTGACGGTATTAGGCAAGAGCTTTCGAAAGCTGATTGGAGGCAGATGTTCGCAGGTAAAGGGATGGCAGGAAAATGGGAAGCCCTCAGAAATGAGATAACAAGAATCCAGAGAAAGTATATTCCTGTCAGGGTGAAAGGGAAGGCTGGTAGGTATAGGGAATGATGGATGACTAAAGAAATTGAGGGTTTGGTTAAGAAAAAGAAGGAAGCATATGTCAGGTATAGACAGGATAGATCAAGTGAATCCTTAGAAGAGTATAAAGGAAGTAGGAGTATACTTAAGAGGGAAGTCAGGAGGGCAAAGCGTGGACATGAGATAGCTTTGGTAAATAGAATTATGGAGAATCCAAAGGGTTTTTACAAATATATTAAGGACAAAAGGGTAACTAGGGAGAGAATAGGGCCCCTCAAAGATCAGCAAGGTGGCTTTGTGTAGAGCCACAGAAAATGGGGGAGATGCTAAATGAATATTTTGCATCAGTATTTACTGTGGAAAAGGATGTGGAAGATATAGACTGTAGGGAAATAGATGGTGACAGCTTGCAAAATGTACAGATTACAGAGGATGAAGTGCTGGATGTCTTGAAACAGTTAAAGGTGGATAAATCCCCAGGACCTGATCAGATGTACCCTAGAACTCTGTGGGAAGCTAGAGAAATGATTGCTGGGCCTCTCGCTGAGATATTTGTATCATCGATAGTCACAGGTGAGGTGCCGGAAGACTGGAGATTGGCAAACGTGGTGCCACTGTTTAAGAAGGGCGGTAAAGACAAGCCAGGGAACTATAGACGGGTGAGCCTGACATCGGTGGTGGGCAAGTTGTTGGAGGGAATCCTGAGGGAAAGCATGTACATGTATTTGGAAAGGCAAGAACTGATTCGGGATAGTCAACATGGCTTTGTGCATGGGAAATCATGTCTCACAAACTTGATTGAGTTTTTTGAAGAAGTAACAAAGAGGATTGATGAGGGCAGAGTGGTAGATGTGATCTATATGGACTTCAGTAAGGCATTTGACAAGGTTCCCCATGGGAGACTGATTAGCAAGGTTAGAATACAGGGAGAACTATCCATATGGATACAGAACTGGCTCAAAGGTAGAAGACAGAGGGTGGTGGTGGAGGGTTGTTTTTCAGACTGGGGGCCTGTGACCAGTGGAGTGTCACAAGGATCAGTGCTGGGTCCTCTACTTTTTGTCATTTACACAAATGATTTGGATGCGAGCATAAGAGATATACTTAGTAAGTTTGCAGATGACGCCAAAATTGGAGTTGTAATAGACAGCGAAGAGAACACAACAGGATCTTGACCAGATGGGCCAATGGGCTGAGAAGTGGCAGATGGAGTTTAATTCAGATAAATGTGAGGTGCTGCATTTTGGGAAAGCAAATCTTAGCAGGACTTATACACTTAATGGTAAGGTCCTCGGGAATGTTGCTGAACAAAAAGACCTTGGAGTGCAGGTTCATAGCTCCTTGAAAGTGGAGTCGCAGGTAGATAGGATAGTGAAGAAGGCATTTGGTATGCTTTCCTTTATTGGTCAGAGTATTGAGTACAAGAGTTGGGAAGTCACCCTGCGGCTGTAAAGGACATTGGTTAGGCCACTGTTGGAATATTGTATGCAATTCTGGTCTCCTTCCTATCGGAAAGATATTGTGAA
>NC_057719.1:66188756-66222156 GCF_004010195.1 Chiloscyllium plagiosum
GGGAGTCCAGAACTAGAGGGCATAGGTTTAGGGTGAGAGGGGAAAGAGATAAAAGAGACCTATGGAGCAACCTTTTCACAAAGTGGGTGGTACGTGTATGGAATGAGTTGCCACAGGAAGTGGTGGAGGCTGGTACAATTGCAACATTTAAGAGGCATTTGGATGGGTATATGAATAGGAAGGGTTTGGAGGGATATGGGCCGGGGGCTGGCAGGTGGGACTAGATTGGGTTGGGATATCTGGTCGGCGTGGACAGGTTGGTCCGAAGGGTCTGTTTCCATGCTGTACATCTCTACGACTCTATGACTCTAACAAGCATTTAGCTTTAATTAACAATCTTTTGTCCAAATACCCTTGTAAAGACATTGCCAGGATTGAAGAGTTTTTGTTGTAGGGAGAGGCTGAAGAGACTGGATTTATTTATCCCCTGGAGAGTCAGAGGCTGAGGTGTGACCTTATAGAAGTTTATAAAATCATGAGGGGTATGGATAGGGTGAACAGGCGAAGTCTTTTCTTCAGGATAGGGGAATCAAAGGTAGAGGCCATAGGTTTAAGTTGAGAGGGGAAAGATTTAAAAAGGACCGGAGTGGTAACTATTTCACGCAGAGAATGGTGCATGTTTGGAGAAAGCTGCCAGAGGTGGAGGAGGCTAGTACAATTACATTTAAAAGGCATCTGGAAGCATACATGAATAGGAAGGGTTTGGAGGGGTATTGGCCAAATGCTGACAAACGTTTCCATGCCATATGACTTTGACTTTATTTGACCTTTACATTTGTTTTTCAAAGCTGTAGTGGATTCAACTTTGACCATTTTTTCTAGTCAGACACTCTGGCTCTGAATAATCTCCTATGAAACCAATGTGCTTAATGTTGGATTTTATTACAATAACCCACTTCATTTTGCACCCTTATGGGATTGTCACATGAAGCTAATTGAAACACTTTGTTATATGGTATGAGGCTTGCAGCGAGGCTTATGTAAAATTAGGTGCAACTGCATTACACTAACACACACAAATACACAACAATGTCACATGCACAACAGCTGCTATATCGGAATTTAATGGTGATGTTACAATGTTGTTGAGATCTAAGATCAAAGCAGATGATGAGCAATTCACCTCCTGACTCCCCAAATCTTGCCCACCATTTACAAGGTACAAATCAGTGGTGTGATGGAATACTTTCCACTTGCCCGGATGACTGCAGCTCCAACAACACTTTCAATGCTGGGTACATGCTAGACAAAGAAATTCATTTGTTTTGGCATCACATCCACAAAACACCTACTCCCTCCACCACCAATGCTCATTCATCAACAAGATGCCCTGCAGAAGTTCACCAAGACTTCTTCGACAGCACACTTCCACCTAGAAAAACAAGGGCAGCAGGTACATGGGAACACCACCACCTCCAAGCCACTCCCCATCCTGACTTGGAAATATATCCTTGTTCCTCCAGTGTCACTGGGTCAAAATCAACAGCTCAAAAAGTTCATTTTTGCCAGGTGGTCTCACCATACCAACAGAGTCTGAACAAGCATGTTCTTTCAAGTCATTCAAATATGAGCTAAGACTCTCTAGGAAAATAATCTTTATACTTAAGCAACTAGTAATACTACAAGCCCTATGTCATAGGCATGCTAGATCATACACATAGGTGATATGGGTACAGAAAAAAATACAAACGATTGCAACATGAATTCACGTTTTGATCCAATTTAAATAGGGACAATCAACCAAGTAATCTAATTGTGTGCAACACGTCAACTCCATCCATCTCAACAAACCAGATATCTTTTCATCCCTCACCAGATTTCTTCCAAGCCCTTACTGCAAGATTGCACTTCCAAAGGTATATTACATCATCAACTTTGAAATGAGACACACACACACACACACACATTGTTGACACATGGACCACTCCATTTGATATGTTCAATGTTCCTCAAAAATTGTCAGCAGTACAATAATGTACCATTCCAACACATGTAAACGAGACGAGGTGTTCCAATATTGTATACCTTCTCCTCATAACCCTCATGTGGTCTCACAGAATGTACTGTCCTTACTATAAAATTCGTGATAGTCAGGTGTAAACTGACTTGCCAAGATTCTCATAGCTATGCTAAATCTATTTGCTATTTCTCCAGACAAAGATCTATTCTCACCAGCAATTCTCATGTTTCGAAGTTAGATCCACAGAATTCTCCCCTCCCACACTGTCACCATTCAACTATAGTTCCAAATCAATTGCCATCCTGATGTGGAATGATTTCACCTTTCCTTCGGTGTCAGTGGATCATAATTCTTGTACTTAGAGCAAATACTGTGGTGGTCCAAGCAGCTCACCACTATTCCCTCAAGGGCATCTAGGGATGGGCAATAAATACTGACCCAGCCAGCAAAGCCCGCATCCCATGAATGAATAGATAGATATGTACATACTATATTGTTGGAAAGAAGGGAAGACCTGATAGCAGAATACAATTAATGGACAGATAGGCATTTGTCCCATCTTAAAAGGGGAAAAAGTACAAGAGTTTGAGCCTTTCATATGAACACATGGGTTTGTGGGAAGATAAAATATCTTTGTGGCTAGGCTATATGATGATGCAGTGAACAATGCCCAAGAAATTGGCAACTGTGTACTTTTAATTATCTGTCACTCAGATTTCAGGCCAGATAACAGCCATACATTTTATGAAAAATGCTACTCATCCATTTATAATGACAGGCAGCACACCAGAATAACTATAAAAGGTCATGTTGTATGTCCAAAACGTTAAGTAAACATGTAGAGGCAATTATCTATATGCAGCCTTGTACATGTCATCAAAATAGAGTCCCCTCTCTTTAACGGGAAAAACGGTTTCACAGAACGCACACTACATGCGAGCCTGTGACACTATAGCAGTGTGAATAGTTAGCGATACTAATAAATTTCAAGACATCTGCCTGAACAAGAACCCAGGCCTTTGTTCTATCTGTTATGTGAGCTAATATATAGGAAAGCACTCAAAACATATCATACTGGCAGTGGTGCAGGACTCAAGAAACCATGTCAATCTTTCATATCTCACCTCTTTTTGTTTGATCTTAGTCAGCTTCTATGCCCCTGGAATTCTTTGCAATCACAGAATCACAGAACATATCTCAACAACGAGATTATAATCCAATCGCAGTGAAATTTGATTATTGTCTCCCTGGCAACGTACATTTAATTGCAGGATTGATGCAATGGAGCTACACACCATATGCTACTTCAATTACTCTGCATCACAATCACCTGTTGGATGCCATAGGTCCATCCTTGTTTGATTCTGTCTTTTGCCCAGACGTTGTGTGCATTTTCTGCCAACTTGTCAACCAGAACATCCTGAGCAGCGAGTAGTTTAATATCCGAAAGGTCCAGCGGAGCGGGCTTATAGCCATTCGACATCATGTAACTAAAATTAATTAAAAATCGAGATTTGCAAAACTACAAGTATATTTAGTTAATCAACAAAATATTTTATGCAGTCAGATAAAACAAGCAATATTTAATCAAAGAAAGCTAACCGGCTTTAAAAATATTTGATGATTAGCATAAAGCAGATTTCAGATCATAAGTATCATTGCATTCACTTAACTGGATGTGGTTATGTTTTCTGCACACATTGCTAGAAGGTCAACAGTGTAATGTATCATGCAATGTGGATTTAGTCACAGTTTGTTTTGAGGAAGCTGCTAATTCAAACACATTCGCCAACTGTCACCAACTGCTTAAATCCTTAACAAATAAACCTATGTCTTTTTATGTTAACCAACCCTTTACACATGGTTGACAAAATAACTCACAGAGGCACCATGTTCCCCCCCCCCCCCCCCTCAAATTACAGATGGGAAGTCCTTAACACTGATCCAGCTCCGTCAGAGTCAGCTCTCACAGTGAATAGGATGTCTGACCCATCTGTTTATTTTTTTTAAACCCCCACACTACCACCTAATTGTGGTAGTGCTTATTTTTCCCCAGCATCCATGGTGTGTGTGTGTGCAGGTGTGAGACACAGTGAGAGACACAAGGTGCCCATCTATTTATTTTTCTTCTCCTGTCTATTTTTTCTTTTTTTAAGCACTGCCCTAACCCTTCTGTTTATTTTTTTTCTTTTTATTAAACCCCCACACTACCGCCTAACTGCGGTAGTGCTTATTTTTCCCCAGCACCCATGGTGTGTGTGTGTGCAGGTGTGAGACACAGTGAGAGACACAAGGTGCCCATCTGTTTATTTTTTTCTTTTTATTCTATTTTTTTCTTTTTTTCTTTTTTTTTTAATTTAACCCCCACACTACCACCCCATCTGTTTATTTTTTTTCTTTTTTTTTCCCAAGGCCAAGCCTCCTGTTTATATTTTTTCTTTTTTTGTGTGTGCAGGTGTGAGACACAATGAAAGACACAACATGCACGAATCTTTATTCAAATTCCACCACCAGGAAGATAGGAAAACACCCGGGTGGCCACTGACAACACTGCCCTTCACATCAAAGGGCAGTGCTGTGTGATCAAAACAGTGAAGGGGAGGGGAGGGACTAAATCAAAATAGAGTTGGAGGGAGAAATGATGCACTCCACTCCCTGCGGCACCCACCTCTCCCTGAACAACTCCAGGGTGTTGGTCGACACCGCGTGCTCCTTCTCCAAGGACACCCGGGCTCTAACGTAACCGCGGACCCATCTGTTTATTTTTTTTTCTTTCTTTTTTCTTTCTCTTTTTTTTTGCTTATTTTATCCCCAGCACCCATGGTGTGTGTGTGCAGGTGTGAGACACAGTGAAAGACACAAAGTGCACGAATCTTTATTCAAAATACACCTCCAGGAAGATAAGAAAACACCCGGGTGGCCAGTGATAACACTGCCCTTCACATCAAAGGGCAGTGCTGTGTGATCAAAACAGTGAAGGGGAGGGTAGGGACTAAATCAAAATAGAGTTGGAGGGAGAAATGATGCACTCCACTCCCTGCGGCGCCCAACTCTCCCTGAACAACTCCAGGGTGTTGGTCGACACCGTGTGCTCCTTCTCCAAGGACACCCGGGCTCTAACGTAACCGCGGACCCATCCTTTTATTTATTTATTTATTTATTTATTTTTTTCATCAAAGGGCAGTGCTGTGTGAATCCCTATTTATATATTTTTTTCTCTTTTTTCTTTTTTTTTCTTTTTTGTGAGACACAGTGGAAGACACAAAGTGCACCAATCTTTATTCAACCCATCCTTTTATATCTGTCAGCCAGGGGTCCCTGATTGGACAGGGTTAACAGTCCTAATCAAGGAACTCATACTTTATGACCCACCTAACTGATCTCATTATAATCACTAACATTAATGCTTCATTAGTCTTAAAATCAGGAATAAAAGGCTAGTTTAAAGGCAATCATGAAATAAATTATTGTTGATTGTCGTAAAAACTGATTTGGTTCATTTAAGTCCTTTGGGGAGGAAATCCACCATCGTTACCTGGACTCATTTGACTCTAGATCCACAATGCAGTAGTTGACTCTTAATTGCTGTTTGTGGAAATAGCACGGGGCTAATCCAGCAAACCCTACATCCCACGAATGAATAAAAATAAAACAGGAAAGCACAAGAGAAAGCATGCCAAATTTCTCTTTTGGTTTAAAGTGAAAAGAAAGCCTCTGAAGAATTTATTGCTTAAAATCATTCCTTTTGTAGTATTTAATTTTTTAAAAAAGGATGATAAACAAATGTATTTTACTTTCTGCCCTAAAAGCATCTTCAGAAGTTAAAACATTTTGACAGAAACATTTCACCTGAAGGAAGGTGAGTCAACTGGAGATTTGTACTGCCTCTTATCAAGAAGGTGCACTGGCCAATCAGAGAGTGGGAAGGCCATCAGGAGGACTTCCCTTGGAATTAAGACTCTGTGCAGGGGGGGTCTAGAAATCTCACATACAGAGAGCTAGTGTTCAGTCAGAAGCAGACAGTTCTTCGGCTCAGTAGTGTCAAAGGGGCGACTATTCTCCTTCAGAAAAAAACACCCACCAGAGTTGTAGGATTGTGGGAAGACTAGGCCTCAGGCAAGTCAAATGAAAGTAGGAGTTTTCTCAGGGTCGGCCACACTGGAATAGGGCTGCAACAGGAACAGCAGCATGGAAAATGATGGCCTTTAGCAGGATCTGTGGTTTCCTGGTGTCCAGACCTTCTAACAGGCAATGACTGCCTTTGATCAAGGGGTCTACTCCCCCAAGGTGACAAGCTGGCTGCACAGTTTCAGTTGACATGCAGACTGCTTCGTGCCAGGTCCATCTAGGAGCAGCATTAATTGGCAACCTTAGCGAGTTCTCTTATAATTACTGATCTGGTTTCGACTTAGTTAATCAATAAATTATCACAGTTTCTCTCTGGCAGAAAGCTTGTTTAACACTGTCCACACCTGGAAAAAAGTTTAAGCTTAAAGCAGTAAAATGTCAAATATTAATCACAAGCAAGCAATACCTTATTTTAAAGAAATAGATTAAACCTTAATATTGCTTCCTTGCTCACCAAACAGGCAGCTTTACACTGTTCCAGCTGCACTCCAGGTGGGCTTTAAGTTTACTGCTATCCCTCCTAATTAAATGCCCTTTCTTCCTCCATTCTCACCACCAACAACACACAGAAGACTGCATTCAGGTTTTAACTTGATTACTTTGTTTTTGAGCTGTAAATGTGCATCTTGAATAAAATACTTGTACCACAAAAAAAGGCATGCATTTAATCCAATAGGTGGCATTGTGAACATAACTTTGCAAAGCTAACAAAATGGTAACTGACTAAATAATATAACAGGGACTGAGAGCTGCATTATGTTGTAAAAGAAAGCCAAATATATTCATCTATGAAAAGAAAACTTCTCAGCAACATTTTCACGACTGTGATAAACTTACTTTTTGGGAAGTTTCAATCTTTGTAAATCTTCTTCAGCTTTTGGTTTAATGTGAACCACATGGCAGCCAAAAGCTAGTAAGGTCCTGTGAAGATATTTCAACAAACCCCATGAACACCACCAACAAAATGGAAATAAATAGCAAAACAAAGTAACAAATAGATTTTCCTCTTTAAATACTGAACAAGATTTTTGTACCTACTTTAAAGTTTCAAGGGACATTTGTAAATTGTAGTTTCTCTCTTGTTCTGGTAGTTTATCAAAATTCACCAGACAAGGGTGCTGTCTCTTGTTGTCATCGCGTACCTGAAGGGAAGAGAAAGACACTTAAGCTAAATTATGTAGTCTTCATCAGTGGGTTGGAAGGAATTGAGCACTCGTCATTATTCAATGGCATGAAGTTGCCTCCAGGAAGTTTGCTGACATTTGAGCTCATTGAGGCCCTTCAGTGGTAAAACACAGCAACTCTGGGATGGATTTTCACAGTTCATTTTAACGCAAGATACATCTGGTATATTTGTCGCTGCCATCTTATTTCCTGGTTCGGATCTACGGTCGTGGTTGGTCTAGCAGGGCAGGGGAAAACCATTTCATTGTCTCACAAGACGACACTTTTTGTCTTGCACATGATTATTGCCTGATAACCTGATTGCCTGATAATTGCCTGATAACCACAATGAGTGGTGGGCCTGTGGAATTCATTGCCACAGAGTGCAGTGGATGCTGGACGCTAAATGTCTTCAAGGCAGAAATTGATAAATTCTTGATGTCACAAGGAATTAAGGGCTACGGGGAGAATGCGGGTAAGTGGAGTTGAAATGCCCATCAGCCATGATTGAATGGCGGAGTGGACTCGATGGACCGAATGGCCTTACTTCCGCTCCTATGTCTTATGGTCTTAAGGTTCAAGTTCCATTGGTACTGAAGGTAATGTTGCACAGAGTTTGAGGGACTGCAAAAATAATATCCTCAGCATTAACCTTTCTCAATTCCTTATAGAACATCTTCCCCAAGCTTTCTCCCCCACAATGTAAACAAAATATATTTGTTTATGTAAGTACATTTGCCATTATCCTTTCCCCTCTCCCACCCCATAAAGAGGTTTTACTATGCTCGCAAAATATATTTTGAGAGCATTGTAAAACCTCCTTATGGGGTGGAGGAGGGAAAACGTTAATGGTAAATGTACTTACATAAACAAATGTATTTTGGAAGATTGATAAGTCTTTGGGTTGAAGCCTGTTAACTTTGATTCTGTTCTTGACAGTGCGAGATATATGTCAGCCACATACATTATGATATTCCTCACTGGGTATGTCCCAGTCAAGGATTGGTGGACAACTGGTCCACAGTGGAATGAGGTTCTTCAGCCATGTGAACAACACATGATCGTGGATTGGCTGCAGCTCCTTGAATGGAGGTACTTCTGGCTGAAGTAAATGCTTCTTGCCTTTGTCATAATTTTAAGATTCAATCAAACTTAGCCTTGCCTGAAGCTTTTAATTCTGGCTTCACAACATTCCTTAGTCTGACACCACCTTTTAAATGACTTTTATGGCCTTGACTTCCCTTAATGTAACCACGGCTCATGGTGTCTGCCTGCTATCTCTGTCTTAAATTTGATTTGGGACCTCTTTTACGGATTCTCAGCACTATAGATTTTGCCTCACTATGAGTTTATTTTCTTCAGGGTTCTTGAAGGCTCCATTCTTTTAGCTACTGCCAGTCTGCACAAGCAGCTTTTATAAGATCCTTCAGACCTCCTCTGCTAGCTCCCTAGTTGTAAGATGACACAATGCCCATTGGCACACTGTTGTATAATGGATCTTCACCACAGCTCACGTTGATACAAGATACATCTGGCAGACACATTTGCAACCATCCTTCTCTTTCTTGGCAGAACCTACATGTTCCAGTTAGTTTGGAGGAAAGCCACTTGCTAATTTCATGAGAAGAAGCTCTTTTCTTAAACAAGATGTAGTTTATTGTACAATGGCAACAAGATACATGTTACATGCTTTTGACGGACATTGTTACAAAGATTATGAGGGAGACCCCAATGTTAGGTCTTACTTCTCCAAGATCCAAAGTTATTGCCCTGCCTGAGGCCCATATGGCATCATCATATTGGGTGATGCTTAAATAATTCCTCTGTGTTAACCCTTTCAGGACCTTGTACAATGCCAATGGTGGTAGGAGCTGGAACATGTCAGTTAGGGAGCATGACAGCTGTAGTTACATGGGTTAATGTTGATCATAGATAGTAGGACCTAATCTGTCAACACCCTTGGCTTATTGGAGACAGTGTCACCAACCTCCCCCTCCCTAACAACTCCACATTATATTTCATATGCCAAATATTTGTCCATTTACTTAACCTATCAATATCTCTCTGTAAACTGTTTGTATTCCTCTCACAACCATCTTTTCCACCTATTTTTGTGTCGTCTGCAAATTTAGCTACATTACATTCAGTTTCTTCCTCTGAGTCACTAATATATGTTGTAAACACTTGTGGTCCCGGCAGTGATCCCTGTGGAATGTACTGGTCATAGATTACCAATCGGAAAACAAGCTCCTTATCCCTCACCACTCATTATTTCCTGCCCATGAGCCAATTCTCTATCTGTGCCAAGATACTACCTCCACTACTGTGGGCTCTTACTTTATGATTTTACCTTTTGTGAGGGTCCTTGACAAACACCTTCTGGAAGTCCAAATACAACACATCAACTAGTTCCCCTTTGTCCAGCCTTGGTGAGACTTCCATGGAAAACTCTAATAAATTAGTCAGAAACAATTTCCCTTTCAATGAAGCCAAGCTGATTCTGCTTGATTTGATTATGATTTTCCAAATGTTCTGCTATTACTTCTTCAATAATTGAGCCAATCAGATTAAAGAATTGTGAAGTAAGTAACACATGACTGAGAAGGGAGTATAAATTCGAATGGGTGAATTCAATGCCAAATCAGGTACAGAAAGAGAGACAAAATGATGGGAAGACAAATCCTTTGATGGTATTTTATGCTTGTTCACCAGTGCTTGAAGTTTTATTTAATTGAAAAGTTTTCTACTTAAATGGCCCAAGTCTAGAATTCTGGGAGTCCCTCTGCATTAATAGCAACTCGGTGAATGGAGTCTGTCCCAAGTTGTAGGGTTGGTGCATTTGTGTGGTCACGGTGCATCATTATCAATATAAGGCAGAGCAGGTCAAGAGCTCACCAAGGCTCCTCACCAAGTATGAAGAATAAAGGCAAGGACTTCTTTATCTCCAAAAACAGTCATTCTTCATTTTCCAATAAGTAAGTAAACCCATCTATAAAATTGATTGTCTCAGTCTAACTAAGGTCTCAAGATTTCAAAAGTATTTCAATGGTAATTACGACCCATCTGAGGAAATTTAAACACAGGAATCCCTCAGACTTGCTGTAGAGAAGTGGGGTGAAAAACTTTCATTTCACTTCCTCTGTTACCTTGCTGGGAAAAATAAAGGGGCTTGTTTACCTTCTAGACTTTGATTATTTTGGAGAATCTACACTCAAAGTCTTGCCCTTTACATTCACATGCACAGATATGAAAAAAAGATGGCGGCACCAGCACAGTAGGTAGTGTTTGGGCTACTGAGCCTGTACCCCTATCTCTTTTCTTTCATCTCTTCTTTCTTCTTCTCTTCGCCTTCCAAGGGGCTGTTGTAGATATGGCAGTGACTGGAGCAGGGACACAGAGTTTCTGTAGGTCTGCAGCCTGTACTCTCAGCAGTGGTGGTGAGGTGTTGGCTGCAGTGGTGGTAGAGCGGGGACTCTTGGCTGCACTAAACTAGAATAAGGGACTCTGGTGGTGGGATCATGTCATCAATTGAGGCAGTGTTGGTGCCCAGAGTGGAGACTCCTGGCTTCAGTAGGCCCAGAGCAGGGAATTTTGGAGGCAGTGACAGGTGATTGATTGCGGGCAGCATCAGTGTTGGAGTAGGGACTCCTGACTTTGGTCGGCCTGGAGTAGGGATTCTTGGTTGTGTCAGCGAGACAACGGAGGCATGACGAGCCGGGATATCCTGGGGCATCGGTGCTGTCATTACTGCAGCCAGAATGGGGACTCCTTGTGGCCAACTTTGTAGAGATATCGCAGAAGCCCTGGAGACATGTTTGGGACACTGATTGATGAAGCTGAACTCTACTTCGGTACTTCCTTTATTATTCTTTTGTAACATAAAATAGCACTGGATTGTGGCAACAAAACAGGGGCGGCACAGCAGCTGCCTCATGGTGCCAGGGACCTGGTTCAATTATACCCTCAGGCAACTGTCTGTGTGGAGTTTGCACATTCTCCCCGTGTCTGTGTGGCTTTCCTCTGGGTGCTCCAGTTTCCTCCTACAATCCAAAGATGTGCAGGTTAGGTGAATTGGCCATGCTAAATTGTCCATTGTGTTCAGGAATGTGTAGGTTAACTGCATTAGTCAGGGGTAAATATAGGGTAGAGGAATGAATCTGGGTGGGTTACTCTTCAAAGGGTCGGTATGAACTTGTTGGGCCAAAGGGCCTGTTTCATTGAACATAGAACAATTAGAATGTAGTACTGGCCTTTCGGCCCTCGATGTTGCACCAACCTGTGGAACCAATCTGAGGCCCATCTAACCTAAACTATTCCATTCTCATCCATATGCCTTTCCAATGACCGTTTAAATGTTCTTAAAGTTGGTGAGTCTACTACTATTGCAGACACTGCGTTCCACGCTCCCCACCACTCTCTGAGTAAAGAAACTACCTCTGACATCTGTCTTATATCTATCACCGCTCAATTTAAAGCTATATCCCCTCGTGCTAACCTTCACCATCCGAAGAAAAAGGCTCTCATTGTCCAACTTATCTAACCCTCTGATTATCTTGTATGTCTCAATTAAGTCACCTCTCAACCTTCTTCTCTCTAACAAAATCAACCTCAAGTCCTGCAGCCTTTCCTCGTGAGACCCTCCCTCAATACCAGGCAACATCCTAGTAAATCTCCTCAGAATCCTTTCCAAAGCTTCCACATCATTCCTATAATGCGGTGACCAGAACAGTATGCAATACTCCAATACAGCAGAGTTTTGAACAGCTACCGCATGATCTTATGGTTCTGAAAGTCAATCTCTCTACCAATAAAAGTTAACACCCAACATGCCTTCTAAACAACCCTATCAACCTGGTTGGCAGCTTTTAAGGATCTACGTACCTGGATACCAAAATCTCTCTGCTCATCTACACTACCAAGAATCTTACCATTTGCCCAGTACTCTGCATTCCTGTTACTCCTTCCAAAGTGAATCACCTCAAACTTTTCCACACTGTAGGGATTCTAATTCTAATTCTAAAAACACTCTTTACTGTATCTTTCTTGATATATGTGACACGAAAATCATTTGCTCATCCTGACAAGTCTGTTGTGTATTTGTCGCATTTTATGTTATACTATTTTAGACAGAAATGATTTAATCATTTTGACAAAGGAACTGTACAATACATGTATTTGTCTCTTCTCTCCATTACTGCTTCCCAATTTTCTAAATTTTATCAGCATTTTTAATTGTTGTTATGGTTTAAACCTCTCTCTTTTAGTAATTTGCATTTCTAAATATATTTGACTTGGATTTACTATGGCTATTACACGTGATGCCATCATCCCCGTGACAAACACGCAACAAACTAATCAGAGCAAGTGGATAATGACATAAATGAGAACAGATGACACTGTGTAGAAATAATTCAGTGTGATATTACTGGATTCAGCCCACAATTCATGTATTATTTCAGCCTCTATTTAAAATCATTAGGGCTGCCTAAATTTTCAAATTGTAACCGTCGCCATTTATGAGTCATCAGATTATTTCCAAGTTGGTTATAAATCTAATACCACAAGCTGCCGTCAAGCATCAGCACAGCCAGATATAGCTGGAACATCTTCCAAATAAATGCTATAGGTGAAGGTCCATAACAATATCAACTATCAAGTATCACAGAAACTACAGAGCAAATCTTGAGTCTATTACTGCACAGAATACTGTTAGAAAATAAAATGAAAGTGACACATTATAATTAGCCTCTGTTACCATAGCCAAGTGTACAATATGGCCATTTTATTTAACACTCACTTATTTTTAAAACAACTTACAGGCAAGTAAACATTTCATTGTAATAAAGTAATGCAATGTGATAGCCAATAGATTATTTTGTTTGACTCGATGCTTTTTTGCAGCTACAGGCTTATATTTTATGCTGATCTAAGAAAAGCAAATTGATACTGCACACTTTACGATGCATACAAGATGCACTAAAGATTTTAAATTAAATTTTAGACAGTGCAGTAGAAATTGGTCCTTGTTGTATGATTAGAAATTTGGGTTCACAGTGCAAATCCTTTCTGGTCAGATTCCCATCAAGCAATATTCCTTGCCAGGAGAATGGGTTTCTAACGTTACTTTGGAAAGACACTTTCTTACCTTCCCATATGTCCAGCCAAGCTCGATTTTGTTCATTGCCCAAAGTTCATGAATGTTTTCAGCCAGTTTGCTCTGTACTTTCTCAAGATGTGAAGGTAAAACAATCTGAATAAAAGGAATGAATGTAGAGTGAAGTCAAAATCAAATGCATGAACTACTGGAAAAGATATTCATTTTTTAGAATTAATGCTCAAATTCAGCCTTCCTGGAAAGTCTACTCTTCTTCACATGGTGTTGTTCTGCTGTGAGAGAGATACAAAATTAGTAGACCACCTCAGCTCCCTGACCATAACTGAGCCACCAACGGCCCCCAAACAAACTCCATTTTGCAGGTGCCTTCTGCATGGTCCAAGCTGACAGGGTGATCTAGGTAGCCTCCCCTTCTAGAAATGTGGTCCCTGTAAAAAGAAGATGCAGTCATGCCTTGAAGATTGCTGATTAATAATGGTTCAGCATTCAGGGAGATGCAGTGATAAACCAGAGGAAGGAAAAGGCTTTATAGTACCGTCCTGGGCCCAGGAGACAACATCTAGATAGGGGACAACATCTCCGGTGGGAAGCAGAACGCACTTGGGATATATCCTGCAAAAGGAATGGGAGGAGGTAGAATGGGATATGAAAGTCCATCAAGCAAGAACGCTGCACTAAGTTAATGACATCACTTAGGTGACCAAGATGCATTCATATCTCTTCCACCAGGTCACACACCTCTCACTCTGTTCAATGCACCACTCCCTTATCATTCAACTAGCAACACCATAACACTCAGAGTTTACCCTGAACATTCTGACAATGCACTTCACCCCAATACACTAACCAATGGTGCCAATTGCTTATCCACCTCTCAGTGTTTTCTAGATAGTAGACAGACTTTCAGGACTCAGAAGGTGAGTTACAAATCCCAGAACCTTCAGCATCTGAGCTGATCTTGTAGCCACAATCTGTTTGGGCCATTTATTAATAGAGGGTTGGAAATGGAACACTGTTTTTCAATTATTAGCACTGATATTCTTGAACTACTAAAATAGCAGAACTAAGATGATGGAAGTAGACAAAAAGAATCTTTTTTTTAAATCAAACAACTTGAGGTTTGCAGTACCTTGCAAATCTTTAGCAACATCAGAAGCTCATCAGTAATGACTGGGTCCACTTACAACTCTTAACCTGAAAATTATATTTGTAATCAAATATGTCCTCATTGTCCTGTCTTACATTCCAAGAATTAATGTGTCACTGGGTTTTTGTTTAGTTGGTCAGTATTTAGCGAATTGAAGAATGATCCAATACCAAGCATCAGATCTGTTTGGAAAGTCCATTCTCACAATCACAAACCGAAAGTGCCAAAATTACTATCCTTTATTATGGTGTCGCATAAATTCATTACAATTTTGTGATTTTTAGCAGCTAAACAATACAAAAACCAAAATTTGTTATTTGTGGTTCAAAAACTAAAATTAATTGCAAATGGAAATTTATAGTAATAAATGATTGTAACTTTGGCATTTTAAGTTTGTGATTTATTTCAGGAGGTTTACGTACCTGACTGGTATCTACGGGCTTGGGGATGAAGGAGGCCTGGGAAAGATAGGTTGTCGTCCCTAGGAAATCTCGAACACCATTATAATCTCTCTTGTATTCCTTGATTGGCTCCAATCTCAACTTCTCCTTTGGAAGAAGTGCTTCATAGCAAGGTGCATATCCTGGGGGAGGCAAGAACCTAAAATCTCCATGGTGACCACCAATCAAAAATCGTACTCTTGAAGAAAGGACAAGAAAGGTAAAGATGAATCACAAGTCATTCTTTCAAAATAGGCAAGATAAGTATGGTTCTTTGCATCAACATATGCTTAGAAAATCCTATACTAATAAATTGAGGGCCAATATATTCCTTTCCCCACAATTCCACTCCACACCCCAACAATCCCCCATGTCCACCATGCTCCTCTACCACAATCACCAGCAAACATCCCACCCATCAGCCTGCCCACAAGTTGGTATGGAACATCCACTTGTTCTGGGGAAAGCCTGGGTTCCCTCAGGCCTGTCCTCAGTAGAACTGGGAAAAAAAAACACAAGAGAAGCCTGCAGGTATGTTTCTGATAACAGCATCTTAAACTCTTAGCTGCTGCTCAAGATGATCCAAAGGTGGTGCTGGACAGAGGACAATAACTGAATGATCTTGTCCAACCTACTACCATTCTCTTTCTTTGGAGCATCCTATAATTCTCAGAGTTTCCTCTAATCTACACAGAGTCCTGGCACATGCCTCAACGCTAACTTTTCAGGACACATTTCCTTTTAGCTACAGCCAGGCAGAGCTTGCCCCAATAGTTTGTATAAGCAACGCCTTAGAATCAGGGTGGTGCAATAGAGACCAGGTCCAACTCTTCAACTTTGCACTTCCCAGATGCAACATCGAGAAAAACCAATTGTACAACTGCCCAGTTTTATTGTGACTTCCTGTTAAACATGGATGTCCCACGGTATTCTTTGCACTATGCTGTGCATAAAAATACTTCAGACCTAAAGTACTGCATCACATTTCAATTTTTCTCAGACAAGTACTTTTGAGATTGATGGGAGAAAGATTTATTTTGGCTCCAATATCAAACCACAGTCATTTGGACAGGATTTGCAATGGGACTGTAATAAACCATTGTCCACAACTATACACATCTCCAATTCCACATGGCGGAATTTGATCTTTAAGTCACATCGGGAAAATATGCTGTACATATGGCAGAATATTACACTCTGCCTCACCCCTCTCACCCCAGCAGCATTCTTGTAGAGAGGATTGGTGAACATGGTGAGCGTAATGAAATTATGTGGGATTACCTTCTCACCGCCACTAGCATTTTACTCACAGCCAAGAAGACAGCAAATAGCATGGCTGCCCTTTGGTTAATAATGGCTCTAAAGTGGTCATTAAAAGCCAGTTATTTGCCTCCTTTTGTTTATCACCAGCAGATGTTCCATCTTGCCACATGTGAAGGGTACCCATAAAGCCTGGCAGCCTGCCTGTTAGCTTTCTGGTGGCAACATCAGGGTCTGTCACTGCCATTGCGCCTGCGCAATGTCCCAGTGCTCATGTAACATGCACAAATTATTCATTCAAAACCATTTTTTCTCAAACTCGGTGTCCTCTGACAATTTTGTCTCTCACCGAATCTGCTGACCAACATTCCCCCTCCCTGAGTGCTTAGATGCACCCTAAGTGTTACAGGTCCCACCACTGAAATGATTATGAGGAACACTCCCTGGATGGTGGTATATCAGTGCTGGAGCTTTCTGGCTATCTGAGTCTAAATAGTGGACCGGGTCCTTGAAGCTTTTGTCTATAATTATACTTTTGCAATGCAAACAGATAAGATAAACTTACTTGGCGCCTGCAGAAAAACTGACTACAGGGAAGAAGAGGCCATCAGTGTTGAAGCTCTCAAACATTCCTTGCACTGGTTGTCCATTAATGCGGAAAGATATACTAGGAACACCCAAATCCAGGCAACAACTAACTACATCATCAGAGTTCAGTATGTGTTGATTAGCTGACGTTACAGCTCTGGCCACTCGACCTGTTACGGAGGAAAACATACAATGCTAATTGATTATACAACATTGACATCATCATCAAAATTCTTTATTTGATCTACTGTGACAATTTTACTTCCAATAGGAATAGGATGACAGGAAGAGGAAGAATCTTGGGAGTTACTGAATTGTGACTACACACATTTTAAAAATTGAACAAATATAACCTTCAGAAATGAAGCCCAACTATTTGCAGCAAAGTTCCACAGGGTAGCCATTCAAAAATCTCAGCCAAAAGACCATTTAAAAGGAAAAACATATTTTCATGCTTGGACTTCTTTTTTCAGGTGTTAGGAGGGTTTACAGAGTGTCACAAGCTAAGAGAATCATGATAGCTTTTTGGGTACTTTACACTTCAATGATTGGAGGCCAGATAGATATTAATGGAGTCACAGCCTTTCCTATTCATGAATGCTGTTGTCTGCTGCCTGGATGGTTACTTGTGTGCAATCAATGACATTTAAGAAGTGATAGAAGCCAACTATTGCTGTGAATTTCAAATGCCTTTGCATCAGATGTGGCGGCACAGTGGCACAGTGGTTAGCACTGCTGCTTCACAGCGCCAGAGCCCCGGGTTCAATTCCCACCTCAGGCAACTGTCTGTGTTGGAGTCTGTGTGGAATGTGTCTGCACATTCTCTATGCTAATTACACTTCTTTCATGTGTAAACCACAAAACCTTTTTTTTAAAAAGTTGCATTCTCGGGTTAGCTGTTAACAATGATGATAGCTAGACAATATGTTGAAGGTGTTGGCTCCCTGTGTTCTCCGTCAATGCCATAATGCTTAGATTGATTCTAATCTAAAAAATGAGATAACGGAGTTTTACATAAATTCATACAGTTTTACATAAAACTCATAGACAGAGAACACAGGGGGGTAACACCTTCAACATATTGTCTAGCTATCACCATTGTTAACAGCTAACCTGAGAATGCAACCTTTTTAAAAAAAGGTTTTGTGATTTACACATGAAAGAAGTGAAACTATCACTGTATTCTAATAGATGAAAGGCTTAACAGACAATCAATTTTTCAATGTATAATTTCAGTTACATCACACTGTAAATTTTTGCTATAAATTCTGTATTATGATTGAGCCCTCCACTATCACCTGATGAAGGAGCGTCGCTCCGAAAGCTGGTGTGCTTCCATTTAAACCTGTTGTACTACAACCTGGTGTTGTGTGATTTTTAACTTTGTACACCCCAGTCCAACACCAGCATTTCCAAATCATGATTGGGTTCTACAAATTGAGAAATGGAAATAAATGTCCACTTTAGCAAGGAGAGAGTGCCAAACAAGGTAAAGGCTGTGCTAACTTTGAGAGACAAAACAGCAGCCTCCTTTGCTTTGTCCTTCATATGGATCCTAAGAAGTGACCAACGGGTTTGGATCAACTGCCTGGTTAAGTGTCTCACCCAAATTTCCTTTCAATAGAAAGAATTCCTTCCTTTTCAACCTTTTGCTGAAAAAATTTCATTATCATTTTCATCGTTCACTAATACATGAATATACAAGTCAAGAGCAGTGGGAGGTCAATCAGCCTGTGGAGTTCTGCTCTGCTGTTCAATAAGACTTTGATTTAAAAAATGTTCAAAAAATTTTCACAGGATGTGGGCGTCACTAGCTAGGCCTGCTCATTCATTGCCAATCCCTAATTGTCCAGAGGGCAGTTAAGAGTCAACCACATTGCTGTGGGTCTGGAGTCACAAAAATGCAAGATCTATTAAGGATAGCTGTTTCCTTCCCTAGCGGACATTAGTGAACCAGTTGGGTTTTTCTAATAATCAACAACAGTTTCATGGTCATTATTGGACTCTGAATTTCAGATCTGTTACTTAATTCAAAATTCACCATGACATGGTAGGATTGGAACTCAGGTGCCCAGAGTATCACCTAGGTCTCTGGATTAATACCACTAGGCTGGTATCTCCCCTGATTATCTTCCCAAATCACAAATCCACCGATCTCTATCACCCCTTTGTTATTCAAGCATCTGTAAACATCTGCTTTAAAAATAACTAGACTCTGTGTCCACTGTGATGCAAGGGAAAGAACTCCAAAGACTAAAACGTCTCACAGAAAAAAGTTTTTCCTTATCTCTGTCTTAATTGGGAACCACCTTAATTTTAAACTGTGCAACCTCATTCTAGTCTCTCCCACAAAGGAAAACATCCTTACAGCATACATTTTTTCAAGATCCCACAAATCTCATATGTTCCAACAAGACCAGCTTTTATTCTTCTAAACTCAGATAGACACAGGCTGAGCTTGTCCACATTACCTCATAAGATAAACCCTTCATCCCACTTCATGTAGTTGAGTGAACTTTCTCTGTGCAGTTTCAAAGGTATTTATATCCTTTCTCCACAACCCTTTCTCAACAGTTTGTCAATGAGTCTGTCAATTCCAATTGCATTCCTCATGGCAACGCCTTAACCAATCAGAGAGCACCTGCCTAGTCTGATGTCAATCAGCCAGCTGAGACTGACAGTTAACAGACGCTGCTGCATCCACATGCCAACCATAATTAAAACAAATCAGACCCTCTTCTTATGTTGTACAAGAACACAAAAGCTTGGAGCAGGGGTAAGTAATTCAGATTCTTGAGCCTGCTCCACCATTTAATACAATCATGGCTTGTCTCACCACAGCCTTTCAGCCCACTCTCCATAACCCTTCAACTCATTACCAATTAAAATGTCTACCCCCTCCTTGAATTTACTCAAGTTGGTGTTTGAGCTCTCATGTTTGGGTTCTGAGGAGTACAAGATGAAAACTTTTATCTTTGTGTCATTTTTAAGCAGTCTTTGAGTTTTTACCATTAAGCAATGATTCACAAAAAGCACTGGAACTTTTGACCGTCTTGAATGGGACTCATGCTTCATCTTAGCTGTAATTGTAGGGTCAGGGAAGCTGAGAATATTCCCTCAGCAGGATTCTTTCATGTTGGGGAAGTGGGTGGTAATAATAATGCTAGACATAGTTAGTAATAATGTGTTCACTGACATTCATTTTAGGTTCAAGCAGGGCCATTTGGCTCCTGACATTATCATAACCTTGGTCCAAACATGGATAAAAGAGCTATATACCAGAGGTGAGATGAAACATTGAGGACCGAAAGGCCTGTACTGCGCTGTAATGTTCGATGAAAGTAACTGCTCTTGGCACCAAGAAAAAATTTGACCAAGGAGCCCGGGCAAGGCTGGAGTTAATGACAATGAGCGGGAAAGCACTCTACTGATTGGAGTTGTACGAGCATAAAAGAAAATGGTGTGGTTGTTCAGTGTCAAACATTTCAGTCCCAGGGCATCATGGCAAGAACTCCACAGGGTAATTGCATCCATCATAATGACTTTCTTTCCATCATAAGGCTGTACTGTGGATTTTTGCAAATGATTGAACAATGTTTAGCAGTTTCTCCGTATCCTCAGATCCTCATACAGTGCATGTCAACACACGCCAAGACCTGAACAACATTCAAGATTGGATTGATGTGGTCAGTATTAGCACCACAGGGTACCAGGCAATTACCACTGCCACCATGAGCGAATCTAACCACTGTCCCTTACCATCACTGAAAATAAGAAATGTTTTTTGACCACATTGACACTGAGAAATCAAGAGCTAAATGGGCATTATTTGTAATTCACAAATTACTTTTCTATAAATTATCCTTGCACAAATGGAATTGAATAATGAATATGATATATATATATATGTAAGATATTGAATAACCATTTGCTTATCTAAGGAAATCTGATTTGAGTGATCATGTTAAATTAGTTATTGAGCATTCCATCAAAACATCAAGTGTAAGAAAATCCTTCTTGTAAATTACCTTAATATTTGCTTTTAACATAGCTAAGGTATGTTTGTACAGGTACAAACCTGACCACAAATGAAGTCCATCAAATCCATAGGAATACAGATCATCTCCCACTCCATTGCCTCCCCATCCTTCCCCACCTCCTGGATAGGGAGCATAGCCCTTTGCAGATGCCCATCCAACACGCAAGTGAATAGGATCAGCTGTCAAGAAGTGATTGACCTGATCAACAACAAGCTCATAATACCATTTCTTGTACTGAGCTGATCCTTCACTGGTTCCCAAGAAAATGTTCGGTCTTATGCTAAAGAAAAAAGGCAATATAAAATGATCATCAGTACTGTATCTTCATGAACTGATAAACAAGATACAAAGTTAAATTGCAAATGACACTTTGTATACATTTTCTTTTAGATAGTATATTTAATTTCATCAGCTCACTCACTTTTGAATTATTGTAGCGCAGATATTAACTGTGCCTGGCTAGCATAAAAAGGATAGACATATGGTTAATACTTATGTTGCTCTACTGCTGAGTGCCAGTGTGACCTTTAAAAGGTATTGCCCAGAAATTTCCCAAGGCTTGGGAGAAGCGATAGGAGGTAAACCTCTCCTTCACCCCCTCCCCTATGAAATTCCTGGCTTGACAAATCACTGACAGAAGACCAATTCCACATCAATGCCTTGACTGGGTCACAATTAAATGTAAAATATTTATTAGTTTGTTCACAGTTTGGTATGGTATGAATTCATCGAAACACTGTGGAGGTGACTAGTCCTGAAAACTGGAGAGTAGAAAAAGAAGTCAGGATGATTATTAAATGATAAGAAAGCACAATACAGGGCATAGGATTGATTTATTCCTTTTAGCAGATGAGTCAACAATCAGAGGGCATAAGACACAAAGTAATTGTTAGAGGATTAATGGGGAATTTCTTTCACTCAGAGGTTGGTGGTGGTCTGGAACTGTTTGCCTGAAAGAATGATAAAGGAAGAAACTCTAACCAGATCAAAGATATAGATAGATATAGAGATCAGCAGAGAGGTATTTGCATTGCAGTGACTGACAGGACTACAGACCAAGAGCTGATAAGTGGAATCAGGCTGGCTGGATCTTTACGATAAGCACAGAAACAATGGCCCACATGGCCCCCTTTGCACCTTAAAATTCTCAGGTTTTCAATTAAAGAGAAATGAACATAAAGTTGCATTACCTTGTCACATTGTTAACTAAGCGGGTTTGCAGCAGTAAATCACGACGAGGTAGCAGATTGTCACAGATCAGGTTTTGATTAGCTCGTATAGCAACACCATTACAGACACAAAGAGAAGACAGCAGGTTCAACACCTAAAAACAAACAAACAAACAAACATCAAGATCTAAACAATCTGAGATTATAGTTTCCAATCATAAGTTAATTTATCACTAAACTAATATCGGGAAGAAATTGCGGATCCACAGTTATGACTGGGTCACTGTCATTAACATCATTTGAGGCTAAGGTTTGAAAGTAAAAGGTAAAGTCATCATAGTCTTGGCAGACCGTAGAGCTACACTCCCATTAGAGGGCGATGACTGGTGGAAGCCACCAATCCTCAGGCAAGGGAAGAGGTTGAGAAGAAACGTCTTTCATCGTAACCCCAGCTGGTGTGGGAATTGAACCATCACTGTTGGATCACTCTGCATCACTAAGTAACCATTCAGCCAACTGAGCTCACTGAACCCCACTTTTACTGTTCTTTCAAAATTATATTTTATTCCTAAAATTATATTTTTTATATATATTGTCACAACTGCAGTTTGGTTCTGTACAGTAGCATATGAAGGAACATTAGAATTTGACTCAACAAGGCATTTCTTACTTGTGCAGGATTATATTAACATATACCTGAGGATCCACCCCCCACCCCCTTAACTTCAGCAGAAAGACCTCAGGTGGTAGTATTTCCCCATTGTAGCTTGGCAGCAGATGCCGCAACCTTTAGTGCTTTCCTCAACATATAGATTACTAGATTAGATTAGATTACTTATAGTGTGGAAATAAGGCCTTCGGCCCAACAAGTCCACATCGACCCTCCGAAGAGCAACCCACCCAGACCCATTCCAATACATTTACCCCTTTACCTAACACTATGGGCAATTTAGCATGGCCAATTCACCTAACCTGCACATCTTTGGACCGTGGGAGGAAACTGGAGTACCCAGAGGAAACCCACGCAGACGCAGGGAGGAATGTGCAAATTCCACACAGACAGTTGTCTCAGGTGGGAATTGAACCCGGGTCTCTGGCGCTGTGAGGCAGCAGTGCTAACCACTGAGCCACTGTGCCACCCAACACGGTGCAGTACGTGACCTTGGAATAGTCTTAATTAAATTGCTTTATTCTGTTTCAGTTTCCTGAATCAGAACACTCACGTGGAAGAAAATATCCTGAGGTCAGTTTTAGCCAGCCCAGATTGGGGGTGGAGATAGGGGATGGGTTGGAAATGGAGAGATTTCAATACAGTGGACTGACCTGCTTCCATTGAAATGTCACAAACCACTTACCCTCAGTTAGGTGGCAAAGGTTCCAGTCAGAAGGCCCGGAAGCTCCATGAGCTTATGCAAAGCAGGGAGCTGTTTAGACAATGAAACTCTGAAAGGAGGAGAAAGTGAGCACTGCAGATGCTGGAGTCGAAGACTGTTGTGCTTGAAAAGCACGACCAGTCAGGCAGCATCCGAGGAGCAAGAGAGCTGATTCCTGATGAAGAGCTTATGCTTGAAATGTCAATTCTCCTGCTCCTTGAATGAAACTCTGAATACGTGTCCCAAGCAGGGAACTTGTTGCAGCTTTCCCACCAGATAAGGGTGGAGCAGCAACTCCCAGTGCAACAGAGGCTGAACTGGCTGCAAGCCTGCAGCTGTTTTCCACCTATCTCGCCCATTCACTGGCAGCTGATAGACCAGGTGTATTTCAGTCCTAGCACCTAAAATAAGCCAAGCCTCGAATTTTGCTCTTGTTCTACCCTCCTGCTCGCTATCAACTTGCAGGGAGTGAAAATTTAACTCCTGCCTCCAAAAAGTAAAATTGATCATATTCCAAAACTTTTCCTATTAGCTGACACAGACAGGCAATAAACTGTCCAAACCTCCCATCTGAAGAGGAATAGGGGAAAAAAAAACAGAAAACTTTAGAGAAATGGATACAGTGACGCTACTGGGTTAAAAACTGCTCTAAAAACCAATGGGAACTGCATTCAAAATTAGGCAAGATTAATGGATGAAGAACTCCTGGAGTACAGTCCCTTGTGAAAAGTAGCTCATGGGGGTATAAGACTATGGCACAAAACTAAAGCTAATCCCACCTTGGGTGCTAATCTCTGTCAAAGAGGCAATAGGATGGTTCTGGTGGAAATAGGTTAAAATAGTACAATAGGGCATTAGCGAGCTGCTCATTTGGCAGTGAACATAGTGCTTTATTCAGAATTTGGCTGTGCCATATTTGACATCAGAATGCTTGAAATGGGATGCATCCCATTTTTCAACACGAACATCCCTCACCTCCAATAGTTGTAAAGTGGACAAACACTGGAAACTGTCAAAGACAGTTATTTCAAAAAGTACATTGAGGAGAAAGAAGAAAATTAAACTTGGTATTGTTACTTGAGCAACCTGCGTAGTGAGCAAAATCATGTTAATTTGAGTTACAGTGCCCATATTCAAAGTATGGAGGACTTTGACCTGCAAAGCTTTGATAAATATAACATAACAGATAATCAATTTATTAATAAAATAGAATGAAATAGAATTGCAACTATAAGGAGATTTGCTTTTAGAATACCTGAAAATATTCCAACCTGGGATAGATACAAGACAGTTCAGTCTTGTCAGTTGTTTACAAAGTAATCTTTACTTTAGACCTTAAATGCATAAAAATGTCTGTTGGGGTTGGAAATAATGGAAGTATTAATTTAATACTACCTAGCTAATAAAAATGTAATTCCTTACAGCAAAAGAGTTTGGACTGTTGGCGGGGTTGCAATAGTTTGACTATCTACAGGTCTTTTTTGAAATAGGATAGCATCTTCAAAGTATTCATCTGACACCATGGGATTCTGCTTTAATGCTGATGGAATTCTGCAGGTTTCTTCAAGGTCAATATTGCATGGGCTCTCTCTTCCGATTTAAGTGTTGGAATGTGCCCTTCAATGCCCTCCATACCCAACCCCTCCAAATATTCAGAACTTGATTTGGATTTTAACAGAGTACAGTAAGAGAACTTGGGTTACATCTTGGCTGATCGCCAGCAAGAAGTAGAATCATAGAATCCCTACAGTGCGGAAAGAGGCCATTCAGCCCATTCAGTCTGCACCATCCTTCCAAAGAGCATCCCACCCAGACTTAGACACTCAGTATGTCCCACGGCTAATCCACCTAGCTTTTAGATTCCTGGACAACATAGGCAATTCACCTAAACTGCACATCTTTGGACTGTGGGAGGAAACTGGGGGAGCACCCAGAGGAAACCCAAGCAGACACATGGAGAATGTACCAAACTGTGCACAGTCGCCCAAGGGTGGAATCAAACCCAGGTCCCTGGCACCGGGAGACAGCAGAGCTAACCACCGAGCCATCATTGAGTCCATAAGCAGAAACTGACTGTCACACTGCCCAAATTGTGTCCCAGCATTCAGAATTCTTTCAAAGGTCAATCCTCTCCCTTTATACTGGAGTCTGATTTCTCCCAATGCCTGTTTCACTGGAGTTCCTCCAGACTGCGTCTTCAGTCCAATCATCATTTGCTGGTCTGTCAATTATCCTTCTTTCAACGTGATATCAGAATTGGGGATGTTCACTGATGTTCAGCACAGTGCGCTATGTTCAGCACCATTCACAACTCCTAATGTACTGAAGTAGTCCAAGTCTACATGCACTAGCAAATGCTGGAGAATCAGATTCAAAAAATGTGACACTGGAAAAACAGCAGGTCAGGCAGCTTCGAAGGAGCAGGAGAGTCGACATTTCGGGCATAGGCCTTCATCCCATTCCTAATGAAGGGCTTATGCCTGAAATGTCGACTCTTCTGCTCCTTGGATGCTGCCTGACTTGCTGTGCTTTTCCAGCAACACACATTTAAACCACATCTATATGCAGCAAGACAGCAACCACACATTGGCTTTTAAGTAACAAGTAACATTCTCATCACACAAGTGTCCAACAATCACCATTTCGATCAAAAGAAAATCTAACCGTCTCCCCTTGACATTCAATTTTATTACTATCATTGGAACACGGCACCTCCCCCCACCCCTCCACCAGCTCCCCTACTACCAACATTCCGGGGTCAATAATAACATTGACTTGACCAGTCTTACAAATACTGTGTCTAAACAGCAGTTCAGAAATTCTTTGGTGACTAATCCACCTCTTAATGCTGCAAACCCCATTCGCCATCTACAAGACAAATCTTGATACCATCCAAGCCAAAGCAACCTCCTTAATGGAACCTCCTCCAACACTGACGCATAGTGGTAGTTATAGATATCCTCTACAAGATGCACTGCACCAACTCTTCAAAGTTCCTTCAAAAGCAACTTCCTAACCCATGACTTTTACCATCTCGAAGGGCAAGAGAAGCAGATTGATTAGAACACCACTATCCGTACTTTTCCCTCCAAGCCACACACTTAGTTAAAAATCACACAACACCAGGTTATAGTCCAACAGGTTTATTTGGAAGCACTAGCTTTTGGAGCGTTGCTCCTTCATCAGGTGGAATAAGATTGTAAGTCACAGAATTTATAGCAAAAGTTTACAGTGTGATGTAACTGAAATTATATATTAAAAAAGACCCAGATTGTTTGTTAAGTCTCTCATCTTTTAGAATGAACATGTAGGTTTCAGTTCTTTCATGTGTAAATCACAAAACTTTTTTTGGAAGTTAGATTCTCAAGTGCACTTTAACAATTGGTGTCACGTCGGCCCAGATAAGGTATTGAAGATGTTAACTCCCTGTGGGGCTGTCTGTGCCACAATGGTCAGACTGATTCTAATCTAAAAAAACGTATTTACAGAATCTTACATGGATTCATGCAGTTTTTGAGGAAAGTAAAATGTACTTTGCAAGTACAAATTCACCCCACAAACTTGTATGTATACGTGTGCATGTAGGTGTGTGTGTTGCGGGTGAGTGTCTGTGAGAGGGTGTGTGTATGTGTGGGAGTGTGAGTGTAAAGGGATCTAAGTCTGTGAGAGGGTGAGTGTGGGAGTGTATGAGAGAGGGTCTGATTGTGTGTGTGTGTCTGTCTGTCTGTCCGTCCGAGCAGAGACTGATAGCCAAGTTCGGTACCCATGGGGATGGCCTCAACTGGGACCTTAGCTTCATGTCACACTACAGTTGACTCCATTGCACTATTTACACACACACACACACATCCTCTCTCATACACTCACACATACACTCCTACACACACCCTCTCACAGACTTAAACTCCTTTACACTCCCACGCATACACACACCCTCTCACAGACACACATAACTCTCCCACCGCCAGCCACCCCACCACACACACGCACGCGCGCGCACACACACACACAAACGTTTGTGGGGTGAATTTGTACTTGCAGAATTAAAGAAAAAGCATACCAAACACCTTCTTCACTATCCTATCTACCTGTGACTCCACTTTCAAGGAGCTATGAACCTGCACTTCAAGGTCTCTTTGTTCAGCAACAATCCCTAGGACCTTACCATTAGGTATACAAGTCCTGTGAAGATTTGCTTTCCCAAAATGCAGCACCTCGCATTTATCTGAATTAAACTCCATCTGCCACTTCTCAGTCCATTGACCCATCTGGTCCAGATCCTGTTGTAATCTGAGGTAACCTTCTTCGGTGTCCACTACACCTCCAATTTTGGTGTCATCTGCAAATTTACTAACTGTACCTCTTATGCCCGCATACAAATCATTCATTTAAATGATGAAAAGGATGGACCCAGCACCGATTTTTGTGGCACTCCACTGGGCACAAGCCTCCAGTCTGAAAAATAACCCTCCACCACCACCCTCTGTCTTCTACTTTTGAGCTAGTTCTGTATCCAAATGGCTAGTTCTCCCTGTATTCCACTAGATCTAACCTTGCTAATCAGTCTCCCATAGAGAACCTTGTCGAAAGCCTTACCGAAGTCCATATAGATCACATCTGCTGTCTTGCCCTCATCTATCCTCTTTATTACTTCTTCAAAAAACTCAATCAAGTTTGTGAGACATGATTTCCCACGCACAAAGCCAAGTTGACTATCCCTAATCAGTCCTTGCCTTTCCAAATACATGTACACGCTGTCCCTCAGAATTCCCTCCAACAACTTGCCCACCACCGACATCAAGCTCACTGGTCTATAGTTCCCTAGCTTGTCCTTACCATCCTTCTTAAACACTGGCACCATGTTAGCCAACTTCCAGTCTTCCGGCACCTCACCTGTGACTATCGATGATACAAATATCTCAGCAAGAGGCCCAGCAAACACTTACCTAGCTTCCCCCAGAATTCTAGGGTACACCTGATCAGGTCCTGGGGATTTATCCACTTTTATGCATTTCAAGACATCCAGCACTTCTGGTGAAATACTGTCTATCTTACTTGTCTGTATTTCTTTTCTCTCTAGGTCTACAGTTGTCTATAGTTGTTCCATAGACTTTTGTTGGATTCACTCTTATCTGTGAATGGTTGCTATTGAATTCTGTCAGATGGTTGGCCAATCACTTCCACTCTTAAATCCCATCTTCAGGAGTGTTGGAAAGATTTAAAAGTTGGCAATCAACTTGTTTGGCCATATAGCAAACTTTCAATGGTCAATAAGTCCTGATGAGAGACTTGCAGCCAGAACTTCTGACCCAGAAGTAAGGATGATTCGACTGTGGCCAGACTGCCTATATCAGTTTAGGGACTCTGATCAATTCTTCACCATGACAGGGTGATAGGCTGAAATATGTACAGAATCCAAAACATTTGACCAAAACCACCACCATTTGGAAAGTTTGATATCTGTTCAGCATACTGCGCAAGTCTTAAATCTACAGTATTCTTTGCTCATATGTTATATATTATAGGAAAGCCAGCATGGCTTCAAAATGTGCATTCACTCTGGCATTATGCCCATTTTAAAGTCAGGAGCTTGGCCATAACTTAAGCATGTTCTGATCTTGCAGTGAATTTTCTGAGTAGCCTGTCTGGGTGGAACTTAAACTCTGTTAGTAGTTTTAATATGGGCGAGCCAAAGATTGCAGTAAAAAATTCTAATTGTCCCAAGCTTTCTTTGTGATCTGATATTTGGGTAGTTGAGACATTTCCCAAGACTGTGGGTAGACATAAGGCTTATATGGAGGTTCAGGCTTTGAAAAGGTCTCGACCTCCAAATAGGTTACATTTTTATTAAGTTCGTCCTCAATGAGGGAAGCTGCTTCCAAAAACTACAACATTATCCCCCTAGAACAAGCTTCATTGCCACATTTTCCAACTTTTTAAAATGGTAAATGCTCAATACAACTATTGGCACACCTTGTTACGAGTCACTAAGTTATCCTCAACACTGATCTGATTTTATTCATCAAAGTACTGTCTAAGCATTAGATTACTTGAGAAATATTCTGGCCATCTTTATATACAGTACACACAGATTTCAGTATATTTTTCTTCTGACTTTGTGCCTTTCTATTTCATTTAGCCTCTGTGTTGGTGTTGTGGTCAATGTGTTGTTGATATTTTGTGGTCAATGAAGTATAGTTTTCAACATCTTCAACAAACTCCATGTACTCTCAAACAGCCTTTTCAACAGGAATGTGTGACAATGTAAGTTTCATGTAA
Organism: Chiloscyllium plagiosum; assembly: GCF_004010195.1. Lineage (NCBI taxonomy): Eukaryota > Metazoa > Chordata > Chondrichthyes > Orectolobiformes > Hemiscylliidae > Chiloscyllium > Chiloscyllium plagiosum. The sequence continues at coordinate 66,218,420 of NC_057719.1, forward strand.
TCTGATTTCTCCCTGAACATACTTAAGTGTAGCATCAAATCTAGTCAATCCCTAACAAACACTCTGCACTCTTGGTCCCATAGCATTCAAAAGAGTGACCAGTGATTTGTGATCTGTCTCAATTGTGAACTGAAGACCCAAGACATAGTGTGAAAACCTTTCACAAGCTCAAGTAATGGCTAATGCTTCACTTTCAACTATTGTATATCGTAGCTCTGTTTCAGTCAAAGACACACCATGCACTGGTCTTCAATCACCACTATTGCGAATCTGAAAAAATGTGTTTCTTGTCTCATTAACCATAGTTTTTGCATTCCAATACTATTCATTTGATTCTGTCATTTTTCCCAGGAATAGCACTTCATTGTCTTTGACATCTTCAGTCTTTTGAAAGCTACTGGCATTAATAATTTTTCCTTTTGGTTTCTGAATTGGGGCCATTTTGCTGCATCGTACAGTTTGAAAATATCCCCTCTTTTTTGGAATAGCACTCTGCATTTCTGGCAGTCTTTGTGCCGATGCTGCCTTTTCCAGTTACAGTGAGAGCACTGAGTAATGGATGGCAGCTGCCTTTCTCAAGCTTTCAATGTTCCGGTGGAAGTATAATTCTACTCCAATACACCATAAATTGTCCAGTATCAGTCATTTTTCTCCTCAAAGTTTTCTGTCACATTTAATAAATAAATGATTTTGCTTTCTGATAGCTGCCTGCCTGGTTAACTGCACAAGCATTGGTAACATTAAATTCTCCCTTGACTGCTGAAATTCTGTTAAAAGCATCTACGATTCACTGCGATTCAGAACTAATTCATCTTTCCAGGATCCATTTTCACAGCCTGTCAACATAAATTGTTTAATAAGGGAATCAACACTCTCTCCTTATCATTAATTACATCCATTGAATGTTACTCTTTTGAGAATAGTGTTCCTTCTAAGGCTAATGTATATTTCAAATACTTTCATATCAGCATTTAATGTCACTGACTCTTCATGAGTTCCCGATCTGACAAATATGTCATCTGCAGTGCCATCTATGGCATAATGAAGGGTACTGACCTGTTCCTTGCAAGACTTTTCTGCTAATTCTAATACAGTCTTGTACCTTATAAATCTGTAATGCCTGTTCAGCTATTTCTTAGTTTGAATCAGGGCTCTCACATTTTTGAGGCACTCCAGTAAGGGAGAGGTCTTCTCCATTTGTTCACTTCACTCAAGCCTTCATTTAAGCTTTGTTACCATTTCCTGCACTGTCCTTTACTTGCAATCATTCTCCTTGTTACTTTTGCTTAACTTGTCATTTCATGGCTGCTTGGCATTTTGGGTCTTAGAGTCATAGAGTTATACAGCACAGAAACAGACTCTTTAGTCAAATCTTCCATGCCAACCAGACATCCCAATCTCGCCTACTTCCATTTGCCAGCAAATGGCTCATATCTCTCTAAACCCTTCTTATTCATATACCCATCCAGATGTCTTTTATAAATTGTAATTGTACCAGCCTCCACCACTTCCTCTAGCAGCTCGCTCCATCCACACACACATCATCCTCTGCGTGAAAACGTTGCCCTTCAGGTCTCTTTTAAATCTTTCCCCTCTCACCTTAAACCTATGTCCTCTAGTTTTGGACTCTCCTACCCTGGGAAAAAGACTTTGACTATTCAGCCAATCCATTATCCCCAGGATTTTATAAACCTCTATAAGTTCACACCTCAGCCTTCAACGCAACAGGGATAATAGCCCCAGCCTATTCAGCATCTCCCTATACTCAAACCCTCAAAACCTGGCAATATCTTTGTAAATCTTTTCTGCACCCTTTCAAGTTTAACAGCATTCTTCCTATAGCAGGGAGTTAGCCTGCTGGTAACATATTGAGTGTTACTTATACAACAAAGTGTAACAGTGAGTGGCTCAGTGGTTAGCACTGTTGCCTCATAGTGCCAGGGATCCGGGTTCGATCTCAGCCTCGGGTGACTCATGTCTGTTTGGAGTTTGCACGATCTCCCCGTGTCTGTGTGGGTATCCTCCAGGTGCTCTGGTTTCCTCCCACAATCCAAAGATGTGCAGCTTAGGTGAATTGGCCATGCTAAATTGCCCAAAGTGTTCAGGCATGTGTAGGTTACGTGCAATAGTCAGGGGTAAACATAAAGTAATGGAATGGGTTTGGATGGGCTACTCTTCAGAGGGTCAATGTGGACTTGTTGGGCCGAAGGGCCTGTTTCCACACTGTAGAGATTCTAGCCATGAGGCGTCACAAGGTCCATTCTCAGAGAATTTTGTTATCATGTCCCCTTGTATCACTAACAATATAGACTGTCTATACACATATTTATCAATAACCCTTTGTACTCAAGTGCCTTACTCTGTTTAAGACATCATTTATATTATCCTCCAATTCTTACACTTTTTTGTCTTCAGAGGCAGTTTATGACAAGAAACATTGACAAATTATTTACTTTACATTCTTATATTTGGTCAGGACTTTCAGAATGCATTGTTTTGTGACCATGTATATACCTTATGGTTGCGTCCATGTTTATCCAGTAATGAAATAATAGATTTGATATGCCCTTCTTTGATCACATTGAGCGCCTCAGGACTTTCAATCAAGATACAGTGCAAAACCTCCAGGATACCTGTGTCAAAAATATAAATCAAAATTGTCAAAGGATGTCAGATATTTCAAAGTGACGTGACAAACCTCTATGTACATGTAACATTTCGAATCAGTTCTGAAGCGCAGATGTAATCAGTTTACAAAATTATCGTTGCTCATTTTCCTTTCCCCAGAATCAGTTCTCTGGGAAGAAAAAGGCTAAGTTTTTTTCTAATGATCTTTCATTTACTGACAAAACCAACCTTTTGCACAGATGAACAAATTGCACTTTTAGTAGAAAATATTTTCTGATTCTCAAATTTCATAACTAGTTTATTTGTTTTTGGTGGTTTCTGTGGGAAAGATGGTGGCCAAGAAATCTCCCTGTCCTTCTCAATATTACAGTGCCTTCACTAACCATCTGGGCCATCAGCATTAGGAGACAGGGTCTCCATATAAGATCTCATTGTAAGGACAGCGAATCCAAGTTTCCTCAAGTCTTGGGCAGGCACTTCAACTGTTCTTTAGTCAAGTGTCAGACACATATGGACAAATGTACATTGATACTTGAGGGAGGTGCACGGTTTAAGCAAGACACTAAATATTACAATGTCTCCAATTTAAAGGTTTGAAAGTGAGTCATTCTTGTGTAATATTTCCAGCATTTACTTTAGCTTAACATTGCATTTCTTTGTTTGCATGTCTATATTAGATATCAAAGAAGAACAGCTTTTTAGCTCAAAAATAATATTCACACTTTGCTTGATACCATCACTAGGATCAGGAAGAGAAATCATGGGACCTGGTGCTTCTGCTGTTTCTGGCACTCTTATTTCACTGATACCTTTAACCCTTCCCCTCACATGCTTTGGAATAGAGAACGAGTCAAAATTCCATCCCAAATAGACTCATAGTCATAGAGATGTACAGCATGGGAACAGATCCTTCGGTCCAACCGTCCATGCCAACCAGATATCTCAACCCAATCTAGTCCCACCTGCCAGCACCCGGCTCATATCCCTCCAAACCCTTCCTATTCATATACCCATCCAAATGCCTCTTAAATGTTGCAATTGTACCAGCCTCCACCACTTCCTCTGGCAACTCATTCCATACACGTACCACACTCTGCGTGAAAATGTTG
>NC_057719.1:66223130-66226269 GCF_004010195.1 Chiloscyllium plagiosum
CTAAATTGCCCGTAGTGTTAGGTAAGGGGTAAATGTAGGGGTATGGGTGGGTTTCGCTTCGGCGGGTCGGTGTGGACTTGTTGGGCCGAAGGGCCTGTTTCCACACTGTAATGTAATCTAATCTAAAAAAAAGCCATGTTGACTATCCCAATCAGTCCTTGCCTTTCCAAATACATGTACATCCTGTCCCTCAGGATTCCTTCCAACAACTTGCCCACCACTGAGGTCAGGCTCACCAGTCTATATTTCCCTGGCTGTTCTTTACCGCCCTTCTTAAACATTGGCATCACGTTTGCCAACCTCCAGTCTTCCGGCACCTCACCTGTGACTATCGATGATACAAATATCTCAGCAAGAGGCCCAGCAAGCACTTCTCTAGCTTCCCACAGAGTTCTCAGGTACACCTGATCAGGTCCTGGGGATTTATCCACCTTTAACCGTTTCAAGACATCCAGCACTTCCTCCTCTGTAATCTGAACATTTTGCAAGATGTCACCATTTATTTCCCTACAGTCTATATCTTCCATATCCTTTTCTACAGTAAATACTGATGCAAAATATTCATTTAGTATTTGCTTAATAAATGCTTTTGTGTTTTCCTTGATGGCTATATCTTGTTTGAATTTGACTCTTTTTCATTCTAACTAATTTACTGAGTAATGCAGGCACAAAGTCTCAGCACCTATTGTCATACAGGGCATCTGGAGTTGTACATGAACAGAATTAAAAGAATATATCAATATCCTCAATAATTATCAACTCCCTATTAAATCTAAAGCCACAATGTACAATGAAGACATTACTGTCTGAGATGCCACAGTATTTAAATTGTCAAAAGGCAGTTGGTGTTTGTAAGCAATTTTTTTTCTAAAATCAATTACACACTACTATATTGAAAAAGCCATCACTTTGAACACACCTTCCTGAGATAGATTAGGTCAAAGCTATCACATTTCAATCACATATGCACAACAAGATATGTTAACCATGCAGTTACTATACCTTTCACTCTGATTTCAGTCTCAGATGTGAACTTAACAATTCACATGATAGTTCTATTCATATGCAGTCTTAACGTAGCAATTCTACCTTCATTTGTGAGGAATTTATTACCTCAGTGATTTCAATTTTTCTTGGCTCCCACTGAGATAAGATTTTTTTTTCATTTGTTCACGGGAGGTGGATGTCACTGGTTATGCTAGCATTTATTGCCCATTCTTAATTGCACAGTGTTCTTTTATTGACAGGCTTTAAACCATTTACTCTGTTTTTATTTCACCTGCCTCCCACACCAATCTTCATCCAACCTCCCTTTCTACGTCTCTCCTCATTTCACAGCCTCTCTCCCTGCATTGTCTCTCCCCTCACAAGTGCAGCCTCTTTTAAGGTCCCTTTCCTCCAACCCTGCAGTCACGCCCACTCTCTATTCCACCCTTCCGTCTCTTTCTCTCTTCCATACTCTGTCCCACTCAGCCTCCCATGCTCTCTCCTCCTCAACCCTGCAGCCTATCCTCTCTCTTCTTTCTCTGGCAACATTGCAGCCTCCTCCTTCACTTCCTTCTCAACACAACCCCTCCGTCCTCCACTCTCCCTTGTTTCAAGCGACCATTCCTGCAAGCCTCCCCTTTCACTTCCAGTGACCCTGAAGTCTCCCCTCCATCTCTTCCCACCCCCTGAAATATCCAACCTGTTTCTATCTCTGCCTGAACTGGCAACTAAAACCGATAAACATGGCACAGAACCAACCCATGGTTGGAAGGGGAGCTCCTCAGAAATTCTTTCCCTATGTTTGGGGTGAGTTTGGCCTCTGCTCCCTTGTGTTTTGAGTGCTGCGACATGGCCAGTGGCCCAGGTCCCAGTTCAGCATGTTCCCCAGTGATTAGGACCAGGAGCATCCTCCCTCTCCAGGGTTCTGGCCATAGCAGAATGTCGGTACATTGATCTTAATGCCTCAATTACTCATTATAGATTCACTGTTTATAGTGTCAGAGACATTAAACATCTTTAAAGAGATTTAGATGTGAGAAAAAAGGCTGCATCTTATTGCTGCCAGGGAACCATGCAGGAAAAATTAAAACCAGTAGCAGTCTCATACAAAGATGAAAGTCAAGGCAAATAGATTGTGTTCCCACAGGAACATTACAATAGCATTAAGCAGGGGATTAGAGATGAACTGCATTGCAATGTTTACATATTGGTTCCTGCATAAATGATATAATATGTACAATTCAGCTGTTAAAGTTGTAACTTATTAGCCCACTTATTTAAGTAAATTAATGCGATGGTATATACACTTATTCCATGCCACAAGTGTCAATATTTCAAAATATTCAATGGGCCTAAAATTTCACAGGGTTGCCCTGGTAGTAAATTATGTCCACCAGAACCTAAGTTACTTTTACATAAGCATACACCCTACTGAGGTCATCTGAAGGATTGGGTTCGGTTCCCGGCAACTGCAAGGGTGTCGTGGCCGCTGACTGTTTTACCTTAAGACCATTAGACATAGGAGTGGAAGTAAGGCCATTCGGCCCATCGAGTCCACTCCGCCATTCAATCATGGCTGATGGGCATTTCAACTCCACTTACCTGCATTCTCCCCGTAGCCCTTAATTCCTTGTGACATCAAGAATTTATCAATTTCTGCCTTGAAGACATTTAGCGCCCCGGCCTCCACTGCACTCTGCGGCAATGAATTCCACAGGCCCACCACTCTCTGGCTGAAGAAATGTCTCCGCATTTCTGTTCTGAATTTACCCCCTCTAATTCTAAGGCTGTGTCCACGGGTCCTAGTCTCCTCGACTAACGGAAACAATTTCCTAGCGTCCACCCTCTCCAAGCCATGTATTATCTTCTAAGTTTCTATTAGATCTCCCCTTAATCTTCTAAACTCCAATGAATACAATCACAGGATCCTCAGCCGTTCCTCATATGTTAGACCTACCATTCCAGGAATCATCTGTGTGAATCTCCGCTGGACACACTCCAGTATGTCCCTCCTGAGGTGTGGGGACCAAAACTGGACACAGTACTCCAAATGAGGCCTAACCAGAGCTTTATAAAGTCTCAGGAGCACAACAGTGCTTTTATATTCCAACCCCTTTGAGATAATTGACAACATTGCATTCGCATTCTTAAT
>NC_057719.1:66226557-66255569 GCF_004010195.1 Chiloscyllium plagiosum
CTCAGCAGCCTCCCTTGTGGCACCTTATCAAAGGCCTTTTGGAAGTCTAGGTAGACCACATCCACTGGGTTTCCCCGGTCTAACCTACTTGACACCTCTTCAAAGAACTCCAACAGGTTTGTCAGGCATGACCTCCCCTTACTAAATCCATGTTGACTTGTTCTAATCCGACCCTGCTCTTCCAAGAATTTAGAAACCTCATCCTTAACCGTGGATTCTAGAATTTTACCAACAACCGAGGTTAGGCTAATTGGCCTATAATTTTCCATCTTTTGCCTTGATCCTTTCTTGAACAAGGGAGTTACAACAGCGACCTTCCAATCATCTGGGACTTTCCCCGACTCCAGTGACTTTTGAAAGATTTCAACCAACGCCTCCGCTATCTCCTCAGCCACCTCCCTCAGAACTCTTAGTGTGCCTTTGCACACTAAAGCTTAAGAGTCTTCAGATTGCATATGCCTCTTGGCAGGAAGTAATCAGTCCTCTATCAAGTTGAATCAGAACAAATATTTTAAAAAGCTTGAAAAGAACGCACACTTGCTCTGATGTAATGTGCCCAAAACTCATAATTTTGTCTGGAGTTTCCCAAAATCAACAGCTCAGGAGAAACACTTGTTGTATTGCCAGCCTACACATGAGTGTTGGTACTGCAAATGAACTCAAATAATACCTGAGCTTTCATCAGTTTCTGTTACAGAAAATTGCTCAAGATACCTCCCGTGTAATTCCCCATCTCCTGACTTGCTGTCACTCCTACCACAGTAGAATTCTGGCACTGATCAGTGGGGTCAGAAACCAATAACAAATCAGGGGACTAGGGGTGTAAGGGGGAATGTTCAGAGCAAGACAATTATTAAGGCATGAGATCTCAAGAACAGGTGAAGTGGGTCAGAATGCCACTTAATAGATAAGTCTCCTGGGCCAGACAGGATAAACCCAAGGCTCTATAGGAAGCAAAGGAAGAGATTGTTATGTCTTTGGCAATGATCTTTGCATCCTTACTGCCCACTCGAGTACTGCCAGATGATTGGAGGGTGGCAAATGTTATTCCCTTGTTCAAGAAAGGGCATAGGGATAACCCTGGGAATTACAGACCTGTCAGTCTTACATCAGTGGTGGGCAAATTACTGGAGAGGATTCTGAGAGACAGGATTTATTATTATTTGGGAAAGCATAGCTTGATTAGAGATAGTCAGCATGGCTTTATGAGGGGCAGGTCATGCCTCACAAGCCTTATTGAATTATTTGAGGATGTGACAAAACACATTGATGAAGGTAGAGCAGTGGATGTGACGTACATGGATTTTAACAAGGCATTTGATAAGGTTTCCCATGGTAGGCTCATTCAGAAGGTAAGGAGGCATGGGATAAAGGGAAGTCTGGCTGTATGGATACAGAATTGGCTGGCCTTAGAAGACATATGGTGATAGGATATGCAAAGTATTCATTCTGAGGCTCAGTGACCAGTGGTGTTCTGCAGGGATCTGTTCTGGGACTTCTGCTCTTTGCGATTTTTATAAATGACTTAGATGAGGAAGCAGAAAGGTGGTTTAGTAAGTTTACCAATGACACAAAAGATTGGCAGAGTTGTGGATAGTATGGAGAGCTGTTGTAGGTTGTAACAGGACATTGACAGGATGCAGAGCTGGACTGAGAAGTGGCAGCTGGAGTTCAGCCTGGAAAAGTGTGAAGTGATTTATTTTGGAAAGTGGAATTTGAATGCAGATTACAGGTTAAAACCAGGATTCCTGGTAGTGTAGAGGAACAGAGGGATCTTGGGATCCACATCCACAGATCTCTCCAAGTTGCCACCCAAGTGAATAGAGTTGTTAGGAAGGCATAAGGTTGTTGGCCTTCATTAGTAGGAGGATTGAGTTTAAGAACCATGAGATTATGCTGTACCTCTATATAGCCCTAGTTATACCACACTTGGAATATTGTGTTCAGTTCTGGTCGCCTCATTATAGGAAAGATGTGGAAGCTTTAGAGAGGGTGCAATCGAGATTTAACAGGATGCTGCATGGACTGGAGTGGTAATGAAGTACGTCTCATGAAGAAAGGTTGAGGTAGCTCGGGCTTTTCTCATTAGAGCAAAGAAGGATGAGCAGTGACTTCATAGAGATGTACAAGATGATGAGAGGAATAGATAGAGTGGATAGTCAGACAGTATTTTCTTCCCTGAGCGGAAATGGCTATCATGAGAAGGAATAATTTTAAGGTAATTGGAGGAAGGTTTAGGGGAGATGTCAGAGGTAGATTCTTTACACAGAAAGCAGTGGGTGCATGGAATACACTGCCAGCAGTGATAGTAGAGCCAGATACATTAGGGATGTTTAAGTGACTCTTGGATATGCACATGGATAGTAGTAAAATGAAGGGCTGACCATTTTGTCTGAGTTAGTATTTCAGCACAAATGTTATTAGACACTCATTTTCTTATTAAATACCGGTTTTAATTTTAAAAAAAATTTACTCATGGGATGTGGGTGGCTCTGGCTAGGTCAGCAGTTATTGCCCATTCCTAATTGCCAAGAGTTAAGAGCCAATCACATTGCTGTGGGTCTGGAGTCATATGTAGGCCAGGCCAGGCAAAGATAGCAGTTTCCTTCCCTAAAGTGAACCAGATTGATTTTTCCTACAATCAACAATGGATTCATGGTCATTATTAGACTCTTAATTACAGATTTTTTTATTGAATTCATATTCCATCATCTGCCCAGATGGGATTTGAACCCAATGTCCCCAGAACGTTCACTATTAGAATATAAGAGCATCCCTTTTTCATGCACAAATAAAACACTCCATTACCTGAAGAAGATTCCAATCTGTCTAATTTATTGACCAACCAGTCTAAGTTTTTCGAAAACTTGGCACAGTTGCTACGGTTTCCACGTATTAGTGCAGCTAGAGAAAACAGGCAGCATATAACAGATGTGAACTCATGTGAAGCATAGTTTGTCTCAAAATGTAATAACAAAATGCACAAAACCATACATAACATGTAGCACAGTAACAGGCTATTTACCCCAAAAGGTTTTCTCGTATTTATGCCTCATTGAGCCTCAGCCTACTTCATTAAGCCTACCAGCAACTTCCCTTTATTGCTTTCTCCATTGATTGATATATTTAAGGGGAGGTAGATAAACAATGCTATTCACTGCAACTTCAGTTTTGTGATAGAGAGGTCCACACTCATACAACTCTGGGTGAAGAAAAATTATCTTCTGGATATATGGGTGTCTATCTCATTTATGACCTATTGTTTCTGAAGAAAACAACCTTATCCTGCTCTGTCATTCCTAATAGATGCTCAGTTTAGAGATCTTCCTGTACCATCTACAATGCTTCTACATCAGAGTTATAATATGAAGGCCACAACTGTACTGCATTTAAGTATGGCCTGACCAAGGTTCTATGCAGGTTTAACAGAATTTCTGGGCTTTTCATTTGAATCCTCGAGAAATTAAACTCTGACCTTTGTTTGTTTTTAAAATAATTCCTTTCTTTTAGTCTTCTAATTATTTTGTGAATCTGCAGCCTGAGATCCCCTGCTTAAATTGACCTCTTCTTTTTCCCCCAGAGGCATATGCCCTCATTATTCCTGCGAAAATACATCGCCTCACACTTGTCATTTTCAAAATTCATCAAGTATGTTAGAATTCTGAAAGTTTATTAATTTCTTCTCATAATGTATTGCACTCTTTGGTTTTAACTATACTTGGATATTTGATATAAATATGTGAAAGAAAAATCTATTCACCAATATAAATTGACTCCTTGAGTTAATTAATTTAAGATTCCAATCATTATACCATTTTGTTTTCAAGTAATTGCTTCCCATTTTTATTTTGTTAGTCTCTTGATACTTTAATTTCTCTTAAAAGTTTAGATAGATTATTTGCTGTGGTCCACAAAGGACCATTGGCAGCTGTGTCCATTAGAGAGAGAATCAATTGGATGTGGATATAGATTGAGGAGTAAGACTTCACATTAATCATGGGACAATGTGAAAGGGCACGCTTCCATAACTATTATGGAATTGAACTTGCACTGTTGTTGTTGTTCTGCTCCACACTCTCGCCATCAAGCTCAATTGAGTTAAGCACCTCATGCCTGTTAATTCGGTGATTTGATTTTTCTGATCAAGATAAGACAACAAAAAATTAAATCCACCTTGACATTCTATCCTATGTTACGTTTTGCCAAATTCCCCATTCCAGCAAAATAATGCACAACAATCAAAAGCTAATAATTCTGCAGGGACTTGCAAATTAGCCAAGAATACTGTTCACTGCATGTTCTTTTTAATTCTGAGAACAATTAAAACTGTGCAATTCAAAGATACATTTGTCAGCACTTAAGAATTCTTCATTCTTCTGCTGCCTGTATTTTAAAGAGCAATTGTAGGACTTTACCTAGCAGCTCATAAAGCAAATTCAAAATATCTTTCCACGCTGCTCCAGCTTCTTCACCAGCAAATTCTGCAAAATGTGCCGCACTGTGGTAGACATTCATCCGGTCAATGCAATTCAGGACCAATCTCAGCATTGCCTGACAACATTGAGAGATTGAAGATAAGTCCAAGAAATAAGACAAATGAGTGTGCAGTGTAAGTGTGCAGTATCCTTCCTTTCTACACTGCTTTTCCATTGTTGGAACAACATTCAACCACAACTACCCTGACTATTTTGTCTTATGTAATTATGTTATGGACAAGAAAAGTAATTCACATTTAAAGTTGGCACTATGGTGTGCCTATACCAGATAGATTGCAATGGTTTAAAAAAAAGCTGCTCACTATTATTTTCCATAGGACTATTAGGGATGGGCCTTGCCAGCAATGCTCACATAGCATAGATGTATCACTAAAAGGCTAAAGCAATTAAAGGATCATTGTACACAGATGATTGACAAGTGAGTAATTTATCAGTGAAGTTCTCCAGTTATTGGTAACCTCGATATTTCGGAATATACTTTTGGTTATTTGGAGTGGGATTATGTTTCCAAATGTGTTAAGGATACAACAACTGTAGCAATCTGATCCTGAAATGGATAGAGGATTACATATCTTCTGCTCAAGGTTCTAAGTTAGAAACCTTGCCAGATATTTCAGAGACTGTGTATGACTTAGAGAACAAAGATCCCACATGAATTGCATTCCAACAGGGGGTTGCTCCAGAAAAAGGGTTTGCCCTGTTGACTATGCTCTATTGTTTATGATTTCTGTGAATCCGGTTGATCAAAAACTACATCAAATTGCAATCAAAAATAAAATCCAACTGTTATGCAAATTTATATTTTAAAACAAGGATTTAACATAAGAAACATTCTTGATCTCTTATTTCCTGCAAGTCAAATGTAAGAAACCATATCTTCGCCCTTTGTGCTGTTGTCTTATGCCTGAGTTTGAAAGGAACTTGCATCTTTTACCAATAAAACTTGTTAATAAACATTACTATCAAACATTCTTGTGTCAGACTCTGCACGGCAAGTTGCAGAAGAAAACACTTCTAGTCTTCCTGGCAATGTCCATTTAAATGTCAATCCACTGCATTAACCTTCACACACCACCCTTCATTTTCTGCACTCTGAATGAGATTGTCAATTAAAACCACATTGAGAGTTGTTTGTGCTGCGAGATTGTCCTGCTAAGAGCTATTAGCGCTATGTGTGGGGAGATATGGTACAGAAGCTAAATTTGCGTTAAGAGCCTTATAACTAACGCAGAGAGATTTCAACCCATCAGCAAGTTTAATTCACGATAAAATATGATCCCTTGAAAGGAGGAAATGTAACTGAAAAGATTTTTCTCATTCCAAAAGTGTCGAAATGTTTTTGTGTCAAGTCAGTGGTATGATTTTCAGATTTTCCCTTCTTAACAGGAAAGCATGATGGTTCAATTCGCAACAGTATAAATGTGTTGTATGATTCAGAGTGCATCACATCCATGATGATCTCCCACTCAGACAAGTCATCAAGGAAAGTGATAAGTGAGTACACTAAGGATCTTAACAGAGATAGTGAGGGGATATTGGAGGAAAGACACTTTGGGGAAGTTTTGCATATCTCCTAGCAAATGCTCAGGCAGCAGCAATAATAATCCATTGTACTGGGAGATCAATATGTGTGAAAGGGGAGAAAAAGTAAAAGTGACTTAAGGAAAGAATGACCTTTGTTGATTATAGCACATTTCAATTTAAACAACTTAAATAATTTGTGTTGGCATGTGTCAAAGTGACTTTCTGACAAAGTGTCAAACTCTTCAAAGTGACACCTTCAAAGAAAACAGCACTGAAAGCTTCAACCAATGGAGTCAAATTAGCACCAGAATGAAAATTTCCATTGTAATGTTCAAACTCAAGGTGTCAAAGAGCACCAAACTAATTTGCAAGGTAAACTTAAATGGACAAGAGGAGGAGAATATTTTGCTCTCTGCAAGAAAAGTTGAGAATTCTTTTCCCCGGACAGCAGTGGAGGCTGGGTCATTGAATATATTCAAGGTTAACATTGAACATTACAGCGCATTACAGCCCTTCAGCCCTTGATGTTATGCTGACCTGTAGAATCAATCTGAAGCCCATCTAACCTACATTGTTCCATTCTCATCTATATGCCTATCCAATGACCATTTAAATGCCCTTAAAGTTGGTGAGTCTACTACTGCTGCAAGCAGTGTGTTCCACGCCCCTAACACTCTCTGAGTAAAGAAATTATCTCTGACATTTATCCTATATCTATCACCGTTCAATTTAAAGTTATGTCCTCTTGTGCTAGTCATCACCATTTGAGGAAAAAGGTTCTCATTGTCTAAAATATCTAACCCTCTGATTATCTCAATTAAGTCACCTCTTAACCTTCTTCTCTCTAACGAAAACAGCCTCAAATCTCTCAGCCTTTCCTCATAAGACCTTCTCTCCATACCAGGCAACATCCTATTAAATCTCCTTAGAAACCTTTCCAAAGCTTCCACATGCTTCCTATAATGCAGTGACCAGAACTGTATGCAATACTCCAAGTGTGTACCAGAACTTATTACAACTGCAACATGATCATAGTTCCGAAACGCAATCCCTCTACCAATAAAAGCTAACACACCATATGCCTTCTTAACAACCCCAACAACCAGGTAGCAACTTTCAAGGATCTATGTACCTGGACACCAAGATCTCTCTGCTCTTCTACACTACCAAGAATCTTACCATTAGCTCAGTACTCCGCATTCCTGTTGCTCCTTGCAAAGTGAATCACCTCATACTTTTTCATACTAAACTCCATTTGCCACATCTCAGCCCAGCTCTCCTGCTTACCTATGTCCATCTGTAACCTACAACATCCTTCATCTCTATCCACAACTCTACCGACCTTAGTGTCATCCGCAAATTTACTAACCCATCCTTTTATGCCCTCATTCAGATCATTTATACAAATGACAAACAACAGTGGATCCAAAATAGATCCTTGCAGTATACCACTAGTAACTGAACTCCAGCATGAATACTTCCCATTAACCACACCCTCTGTCTTCTTTCAACTAGCCAATTTCTGACCCAAACCTCTAAGTCACCCTCAGTCCCATGCCTCTGTATTTTGTGCAATAGCCTACCATGGGGAACCTTATCAAATGCCTTACTGAAATCCATATACATCACATCAACCACTTTACCTTCATCCACCTGTCTGTTCACCTTCTCAAAGAACTCAATAAGGTTTGTGAAGCACGACCTATCCTTCACAAAACTGTGTTGACTATCCCTAATCAAATTATTCCTTTCAAGATGATTATAAATCCTATCTCTTACAACCCTTTCTAACACTTTACCCACAACCAAAATAAGGCTTACAGGTCTATAATTCCCAGGGTTGTCTCTACTCCCCTTCTTGAACAAGGGAACAACATGTGCTACCCTCCAGTCTTCTGGCACTATTCCTGTAGACAATGATGACATAAAGATCAAAGCCAAAGGCTCGGCAATCTCCCCCCTGGCTTCCCAAAGAATCCTAGGATAAATCCCATCCAGCCTATGGACTTATCTATTTTTACACTTCCCAGAATTGCTAGCACCTCCTCCTTATGAACCTCAATCCCATCTAGTCTAGTAGCCTTTTTCCAGGTGATGCCAGACAGTATTTTGATCAGAAAGGGAGTGAACAGTAATGGGGAGGCAGACAGGGAAGTCACAATCAGATTAGTCATGATTTTATTGAATGGCAGAACAAGCTTGAGGGGCTGAATGGTCTACTCCTGCAACTAATTCTCATGCTCTTATGACATTTAAAAAGCCAATATTTGCGAAAATAAATATTTTAGATTGATAAACACGATGTCTAAAAATGTAGAGAGAGAAAAGTCTACTCAATAACAAATACACTGTGGTAACACTTCTTACCTCTTCTTTAAATAAGTTCTGCCTATTCCTAAGAGAGCGTAGCTTGTATTGCTTATCTTCATGCTTCAAATCTTCCTCTGGAGGATGGAAGTAAGTGATCAGGTCCATCAAAGCTTCCTTAACTTCTTGAATGGGCAGTTTGACTGCTGAACTTTTACCAAGACAATCAAGACCCCTGTGGAAATGTGTCTATGAGTATTTCTAAAGAAACTTAAGCATTATACAGATAATCATCAGAATAAAAAACAGAAATTGCTAGAAAAGCTCAGGAGGCCTGGCAGCATCCTTGGGGAGTTAATGTTTCGGGTCCGGTAACCCTTCCAGCATCTGTAATTCTTTTGGTTTTTAAACAACTTGCTTTTCTCAATAACATTTAGGTAGCATTTTTAACATGGTTAAACACCATAAAATATTTTGCAAGAGAAGAACAAAAATAGGACAGCTGTAAGGGGAAATTTGGGTGGAATTTACAGTTTTTAAATTGCTTTTAAAAGGTTGAGTAAGAATATGATTGGCAGAATTGTTGAAAAAGGGTAATTTGGAAAGTTGCATAGAGGTAGGTGAAGGCTGTGCCACTGAGATTGAAAGGAAAGGGGATCACAGAATGCCAGAGTCAGAAGAAAAAGATTGCGGCAAAAGTTCCATCATTGAAGGAAATTTGAAAAGGAGCATAGGGTAAGTTCAGAGATTTGGAGGTGTATAAACCCAATGTGTTTTGAAACAGGAATTATTGAGATGATAACTAAACAGGATTCAGTGAGACATACTGAGTGCATGACATGCATCGACATAAGATTGTCACAAGCCAGGCATCTTCTTTGAAAATTAGATTTAGAAATGATGAAAACATGGAAAACGCAGCCCAAAAGGAGGCTGCCAGATATCTTCCATTTCAAGGCATGGAACACATTTATTGGAGTGAGTTTGGTGGCAGAGGCTGTTCTACACCCGATTCTAGGAGCATTTCTTCGACTTGGGGAAATGAGCTAATATCTGGCTGCACACACTGCAGGGTTCATTCTGGGACCTGGTGTACAGATGAAAAAAATGGGAGGTGTTGTAGAGAAAGATCGGTGGAATAAACACTCACTCAACCTGACTGACACTAGAACATTGATTAGAGCACAGAGAACATCAAGAGGTCAAGGGAAGTGTTGGAAAGCCATCGTGAGTAAATGCATTTAAGCCAACCCCTTATCTAAGAATTATGCCACTAAACAGCAGTGAAGAAAAATAGAGACAAATTCATTAACAAAGCAAATCAATAATGATTTGTTAATTCAGCAACATTGATAGAAAAATGTAATATTGCTTCTGTAGTAAAACAACTTGCAGTGAGGTCCAAATCTGCTTTCAAGAAAAAGCCAAGGGGAGGAAAAATCTGTCCTTATTGCCAAACATGTATATCTAGCATTCACTTAAGATTATAGTTAGAATCTTCTTCTGACACACAGTAATAATAGGAGCAGGGAACAATGATTTAAGTAACAGATACAGTGTTTACAGTAAGTTTCTACCAAGGTTTGGAGAAGCTGGTGATGGACTAGGGTGTACTAAGTTAGAAATCACACAACACCAGGTTATAGTCCAACGGGTTTATTTGGAAGCACTAGCTTTCGGAGCGCTGCTCCTTCATCAGGTGGTTGTGGAGTCTAAGATTATAAGACACAGAATTTCTAACAAAAGTTTACAGTGTGATGCAACTGAAATTATGTATTGAAAAAGACCTGGGTTGTTTGTTAAGTGGCATCTGACTGAGCAAACAAGAGAGGCTGGAGGGTTTGGCGAAAATTTGGCTGAGTGGCAAAGCTGTGTGGCCCAGCTTGCGAGTGGAGGATGGGGATACTATCAGCTTGTGGCAAACCAGTAGCTCACCATCAAACTTTACATTATTTTACAAAACCTCAGGCAATTGCCAGAGCTGAAAGCTTTGAAACTGACGTTACATTTTTCCTTACTTTTTTTACAGTTAAAACTCATCAACTGCACTGGATCAAAAATTGAATTTGTATCTAGCAGTATTATTTGGGAACAGTTCCCTCATGATAAAATGAAAACATATCTTGAACCATGCTCTATTCTCAATGATGCATTTCTGCCTTTCAACAATATCATCAATACAAATACTCAAGAATCATCTTCAGTCAGTTAAATACCTGATAAACTGATTAAATAAGTTGGTTGTTTGGCGTATAATTCGAGCTGCCCGAGATTCTTCACTTTGACAACGTTGCAAAATGATACCATCGTCCATGTGTCCTTCTTGATGTAATATGGCCTGGAAGTATGAAACTGTGCTCTCAGTACAGATATTTTTCCAACAGTTTTTCACATTCACAAATATAAAAACATTCAAAACTAAAATCACTTTAAACATGAATTTGCTTTCATTTTGTTTTTGGAGATATTATGGTCTTTTTCAGGTAAGGAACATTTTTTTCCCCTCAACATGCTGATCCATGCATGGGAATAATTCTATTGGTGTCGACAGCTCTCTGGGACCTCAGTCAGCCCATTCTTACTTGCGAAACCAGAGGGAGACAATATGAAATTGATATTTCAATCAACCCTTCCACAGCACAAACAAACCAATTTTCATTTCCACTCTTTTCAATGGTGACTGTGACAGGGATACATTCGAAGATGCATTACATTTCTCTGTTCTTGCGTAGATCTCACATTATCCCAAAGGTTACCTCCTAACAATCATCCTTAACACTTCCTTCTTTGCCATATGTTCCCAAGTTTTTTATGTGATGGACAACCTTTGTGTTAATAGAGTGAAATCCTTTGTTTCTCACAAAGATCATGCGAATACATAGAGTGTCCTATCATAAAACTAGATGGAAAGGCAAGAAGCGAGAATAACACTAAAAGTCCGCAGAAGGATACAGACAGGTTAAAGGATTGGGCAAAAACTTGACAGATAGAATATAATGTGGGAAATTATGATATTATGCACTTTGGCAGAAAGAATAAAGGTGCTGAACAGAACGACTGCAGAAAGTTACAATACAGAGGGATTTGGGACTCCATGTGCATGAATCACAAGCTAGCATCCAAGTTCAGTTGATATTAGAGAAACCAAATGGACTATCAGCCATTGTTTCAAAGGAAACAAAACGTAAATGTAGTGAGATTTTGCTATAACTATACAAGGCAATGGTCAGACCACAGCTGCAATACTGTGAACAGTTTTAGGTAAGATTACATTACAGTGTGGAAACAGGCCCTTCGGCCCAACAAGTCCACACCGACCCACCGAAGCGTAACCCACCCATACCCCTACATTTACCCCTTACCTAACACTACGGGCAATTTAGCATGGCCAATTGACCTTACCTGCACATCTTTGGACTGTGGGAGGAAACCGGAGCACCCGGAGGAAACCCACGCAG
Organism: Chiloscyllium plagiosum; assembly: GCF_004010195.1. Lineage (NCBI taxonomy): Eukaryota > Metazoa > Chordata > Chondrichthyes > Orectolobiformes > Hemiscylliidae > Chiloscyllium > Chiloscyllium plagiosum. Next base: position 66,238,343 of record NC_057719.1, read on the forward strand.
ACACAGGGAGAACGTGCAAACTCCACACAGTTAGTCGCCTGAGGCGAGAATTGAACCCGGGTCTCTGGCGCTGTGAGGCAGCAGTGCTAACCACTGTGCCACCGTGCCGCCCCAATTGTGGGCCAATTATCTAAAGAAAGCTATATTGTCATTGGAGGTAGTCCAAGGAAGTTTCACTAGGCTGATATCAGGTATGGAAGGACTGTCTTATGCGAAAAGGTGAGTGGATTGGGGCTTGTACTCGCTAGAGTTTGAAGAATGAGATGTGACCTTGTTGAAACATACAAGATTCCTTCGGGGAATTGACAGGATAGATGCAGAGATGTTTCCCCGTGTGGGAGAATTTAAGACCAGAGAGCATAATTTCAGCATAACGGGGTCACATTCCCAAGACAGAGATGAGAAGGAATTTATTTTCTCGGACGGCTGTAATCTGTGGAATCTTTACTACTGAAGGCAGTTGAGGCTGGGTCATTAAATATGTTCAAGGCCAGAACAGACAGATTTTTATTCAGAAGGGAATCAAGTGTCATGGGAAAAATGCAGGAAAATGGAGGCAAGGATGGTCAGATCAGCCATGATTTCCTTGAATGACTGAGAAGGTTTGGTGGGCTGAATGGCCTACTTCTGTTCCTATGGCAAAAGTGAGGACTGCAGATTAGATTAGATTACTTACAGTGTGGAAACAGGCCCTTCAGCCCAACAAGTCCACACCGACCCTCCGAAGAGCAACCCATCCAGACCCATTCCCCTACATTAACCCCTTCACCTAACACTAAGGGCAATTTAGCATGGCCAATTCACCTAATCTGCACATTTTTGGACCGTGGGAGGAAACCCACGCAGACACAGGGAGAATGTGCAAACTCACACAGACAGTTGCCTGAGGCAGGAATTGAACCCGGGTCTCTGGCGCTGTGAGGCAGCAGTGCTAACCACTGTGCCACCCTAATAAGTGGGACTTGAACCCAGATCTCCTGGCTCAAAGGTATGGATTAGAGTCAAGAGTGTGGTGCTGGAAAAGCACAGCAGGCCAGGCAGCATCCGACAACCAGGAGAATCGACATTTCGGGCAAAAGCTCTTCATCAGCCCTTCTGTTCCTATATCTTTCATCTTTGGCCATTTATGTCTTATCAATGATGGTATGGACCTTGGTGAAGCAAGCTGCAACCCTCTCTTCCTTCTATTATGTACCCATGGCAAATGGCGAGATTGTTTACCCTGATAAAAAAAGAATTAGTCTCTTCCCAGATAGGTTTATGAAATGTATATTACTAATGTTGTTGATAGGTTCTGTTGAGTACTTGGACTGAATGATGTGTATAAAAAGTTCAAACTTATGATAAATTGACAACCAGTGCAAATCTCTATTGAAATCTGAAGTCCAACTGACGTCTAAGACAGAATACATCTCTGTTACTGATATGCTCCAGGACTTTATCTCATAAACTAGACTGTTAATTGGCAGCAGTATTCTGAGAAGGTTACATTTTTGGGTATGTCTATAAACCATAGGCCTAGAGTCAACATTCAAACAATTCTGGGAAGTATATTGTGTGTCTGGCTTAATGTTCAACTCCCAACCAAAGGCATTACCCAATACTCATTCGTTTGCACTTTGCAATGGGTCAACACATTCATCAATGCAGACTAGTCAATGCAAGACTTCAAATGTAATTGGCTGAATGCAGTGTGCACTGAGACATGTTGGGCTGCTATGTAAACACAAATTCATGCTTAAAAATTGAACACCATTCCAAAAAAGGTGTGCCGCTGGCTGCAGTCATGGCTTTGGGAGCTTCAAGCAATCTATCTCTGATTCAATCTGACCTGACTTCAGCTCCTTCTTTCAACATTCTTCCCTCCTTGATAAAAACACAAAAAACAGCAAGCCACATTTTCCATACTTTGATAACGGCAGCTAAAAATCTTTCAGCTAAAATTATTGGCACTAAAGTTTTGAAAAGTAAGCAGATAGAAAAAAAAGCACTAAAAATAACATCTGGTACACAGCTGAAGAAAAGGTGCCAATTTCTGTTCTTCTTAATAGGCAACTGGTCTGCTTTTGCAGAATCACAGAATTATTATGGAGCAGAAAGAGGCCATTCGGCCCACTGTTTCCGCACTGACTCTGAGTAATGCATCTGGTGCCATTCTCCCACTTTGTCTCCTAACCCTGCACATTCTTCCTTTACAGATGAAATTCCCTTTTGAATGCTCCAATTGAGCTTTCTGTCATCATACTCTCAGGAAGTGCCTTCCAGAACATTACCGCTTCCTGGTTGAAAATGTTTTACCTCATAATGCTTATGGTTCTTTTACTAAATACTTTAAATCAGTACCTTCTCATTCTCTATTACAGGAGTGGAAACAGTTTCTCCTCATCATGATTATAAATAATTGTCAAATGCAGACTTTCTAACAACCAAGAACATGACTATTCCTACGGTCTATTTACCCTGGGCTCAGCATACAGCACAATTCGATTCAGAATTCCAAATGTACCGCACAAGAAGTTGCTTTATAGTACAGAGTTTTAAATGTTAAAGCAGAGTTCTTGAAAAATTAGTTTAGACTTCAATCACTAGAAAGTTCAGCACTATATAGGCAACAATGATAGATTCACTGCTCTGTCCTGAAAGCCCAGTGGCTGCTTGTCTCTCGCACCATGGAAAAGAAAGCAAACATCCTTGAATCAACAACTGGTACTTTGCACTATGCTAACCTTATTTATTGTTTTAACTTAAATACCCACCTTCCGTTTCAAAGGTCCTAACCGTGCTGATTTGGCATCTGGAGCCCGATAAGTCAGCCAGAGGCCACTTGCAACATGCTGAAAGATGCAAATCGAATCACCATACTTGACTTCAGGAACACCCATTCCTTCCGTATCTCGCTTTGGTTGTGAATCGAGTTTGTCCTTTGAGATTTCCAAAAACAAAAATCAACGAAGAAACATTTAGTGCCATTACATTACGTTTTATCAATAACATGGTAATACATTTTATTTATTGCCATTATATCCACTGTGTCACAAAGGTAAGCAACTCAGAGCACAGTGGCTCAGTGGTCAGCACAGCACCAGGGACCCGAATTCGATTCTACCCTTGGGCAACTGTCTGTGTGGTGTTTTCACATTCTCCTCACGTCAGTGTGGGTTTGCTTCGGTTTCCTTCCACAGTCCAAAGATGTGCAGGTTAGGTGAATTGACTTCGTTAAATAGCATTCAGTGATGTGTAGGTTAGGTGCATTAGTCAGGGCAAATGTAAAGTAATAGGTTAGGGGAATAGGTCAGGGTGGGATACTCTTCAGAGGGTCGGTATAGACTTGTTGGGCTGAAGGGCCTATTTCCACACTGCAGGGATTCCATACAGGTATTCACCTTGCTTTCCTAGTTCTGCTCATAACTGCTTGTTCGAACCAGACCTGAGAATTACATAGGAAGTAGAAATGGTTCCTTCTGCTGTATTTTCAGAACTTCTGGTCAAATATCTCTGTTTATTGGGCATTAGGAATATTAGAGTGATTGTAGCACTATTCACCCAACAGAAAGTGTATGGATGGACATGTAAAATTGCTGTAATGACATTACTGCCAGAAAGTTAGCTGGCTTCATTAATTTGCATGTTTTACCAAGGCAACTGAACAGACAGCTGAACAATTCACCACTGGTCCTTATTGATGTATACGGGTGAGGGCCCAATGGCATCTTGAAGTCACAAATCTAGCCTGAGCTGGAAACCTCTTTGCATTTCCTTCTGAAGACAATCAAGATGTTAAGAAGCATGTTTGACGATATGATACCAGAGTATCAAGTATAGTTTTGAGCATTTTACTGAAAGGCAGCATGTATCAATGGATGAAAGAATATCAGGGATATGCAGGAATGTTGAGTTGAGGTTAAAATCAGATCAGTCATGATCTTGTCGAATGGCAGAGCAGGCCAGAAGGGCTGAGGGGCCAACTCACATTCCTTGTTCATATGCTGTTGTGTTGAAAACACTTAAGAGAAGGTTTACCAGCTGGTTCTTAGGATGAGGGGTTGTCTTAAGAAGAAGGCGTGAGCAGGTTTGGCTTATACTCATTGGAGTTTCGAAGAATGAGAAGTGATCATATCCAAGAATATAAGATTTATGGGGGCTTAACAAGGTGGGTGCGTAGATAACATATCTGCTGGTGGGATAATACCGAAGGTGGGATACACTTTAAGAATATTGGCTCTTCCATTTCAGGTGATGAGAAGGATTTCCTTCTCTCAGAAGGCCAGCAGTCTGTAGCATTCTCTTCCCTCGTGAACAGTGCAGACTGGGTGACTGAACGTATTCCAGGCTGATTAATTTTTGATTTACAAGGGAGTGAGGGGTTCCAGCAGACAGAAAATTGGAGTTAAGGCCACTTTTGAACTTACTGAATAGGGGAGCACAGCCAGCTCGAGGGAAATAAAAAAAGGTAAAACTGGTAAATGAGGCACACTAGCTGACTCATCTTATGTACTTCAAAATGAAAGGACCAGTATGAGAGTCCACTTATTTCCAAATATTGCTGGCTTTGCCTTCTGGGCATTGGGTCATATGGCTTACTCCTGCTCCTATTTCTTATATTCTATGTCCCTATCATATCATGGCCTCTCCATGCTCAACATCCAGAGTTCAGACTTCCATAGCCCAGACCTTCCTCCCCTTTTTGTGATTCTTCCCGCTCTTTCCTGCATGGGCAGCCAAAGGCCTCACAACTTCTGCAAAGTTGGCAGCTGTCTCTTGCCTATTTCCTGCACACTCCAGACGGGATGTAAGCAGACCACTTTTATTGAGGCCCAGGAATGACAATACCACCAGATTAGATTTCTGCAGGAGTGCCTCAGTTTCCAAATCATTTCAATACTCATTTCTGCAAAACGCTTTTAAAGTGAAAATCAGGAATGGTAATGAAAATAAAAAGTTGAGAACGAAATAATTAACGTATTTGCTAAGTGTATTTCATGCCTGATTACTCCATATTGTATACTTGCTCTGCTAGAACACATTAATTATTACAATACCTTGGATGTTCTTAAGCAGAACGATGTTGCTTTGATGTCTGATTTGGTTTGATCCAGCAGCACCAGACCTTGATCTTCAACTAACCCCAGATACAGACCCGATGTCAGATGTCGTAGGCGGAAAGACTGGCCCCACTTAATATGACTGCCGCTCCAACTAAACAAGGGAAGAAAGTGCAGAAATGTTGTTGCCATTTACTATGGTTAACCAAAACCACAGAAAAAATGACATACTTTGAAGAAATGAAAAGTCTTCTGCAACAAAATAATGCTTCAGTTCTTGCTATTTTCTAAATGATGAAGTACCAGGAGCTGTCTGGGAGTATATATACAGGAATTAAGCAGAGACTGAGAGCACTGGCAGAAATGCCAATGGAATGATGACCAATATTTCAAAGGAGCTGGCAGACAAAAGTGATAAAGTGATACTTTTGGTTGTACAGGACTTTAGAATGACCCCATCAGGGATACTCCATCAAGCTCTGGGCACTGACCTTCAAGAAGGATAAATTAGCCATGAAATTAGTTACCAAGAGAGTTAATTTACAAGACCAGACTGTGTAATCTTGGCTTTTAGGTCTTTGAACTCAGAAAATGATCATACTGAGATCTGTAAAGGAATTCAGCAGAGTGACACAGAGAATCTATTTCCTCTGGTGGGATTTTCCAGAATCATAGGGCATGATCTTCATATTGGACCTCAGTCCATAAGGGTGAATTCAGAAATCACTTCTTCAGTTTTTCCATCGGAAAGAGGAATCAGGCAACAAGACTGGGCCTGAGTTATGCTTCTGCCTCCCACTCCGGGCTGCCAGGGAACAAGGGTGGGTTTCCTGGCTTAAGGCCTCAGTTGGTGCCTGACTGATTCAACAGACTTAAGGTAAAAATGTCTGCCTCGAACAGGGCCCCCAACAGGCCCACCTCAGTAACTGCTTCTTTTAAGGAATTTTGATGATCCATTATAAGAATCATCAACAGATTTGAACCTAGGCTGTTGTTACTTCAAAATGCAGATATCACCCATTTCAGAGAGAACCCATCAAATTCTATGCATCCCTAAAATTTGGCCTTTACATTGAGTCATTCCTCATGAGAGGTCTTGTCAAGACCTCCCTTCCCCTTAGCTTGTTGCCATTACCATGCTTAAGTCTCTAAAAATCCTCAAATTTGTGTGTTAAGTTGGTTTGGGATGTTATCTGATCCCTGTGGCCAATACCAACTTTTCCCACTTGACAGGGTTGCAATGAGTTTCTAAGACTCACCCACCTCACTGAAACTTCTTCAAGGTCTGCCTTTAGGCCTTTGTGGAAGGGTAAGCAGCTTCCTACCTCCACACTCTGAAAAGTATTGTCAGTGAAAATTGAGACAGAGGCCATTTCCTCCCTTTTGTCTTATTTGAGAATGCAAAATCTGACCCCTTCAATTCTGAATAGCAATGTGTTCCTTGTATTGGTCTCACCATTCCATTGTGCTCATAGAACCTCAAAACACCGACAGTATATGCCAAAAACTCTCTCACAATATTCATATTAACATCTGACCCACTATCAACAGAATGAATTCCTGGAACTGCTGTGTAAAGCCATTTAAAAAGCTACATAATGAGATTCCCTGGCAGCATTTCAAGACATCTTTCAAAACTGACATCTCAATGCTAAACACAATTTATTTTAACAGTCCTCAAAAAGCTTGAAGTCTTCTGTTTTACCTTATCCGAAGAGGTTCCATACGCCATAATGATCTAGCATAGGTCCCTGCTTCTCCACTTTCATAGTTAACTGTTCTGCAAACAGATTACAAATGACCATAGTATTTAAACATCCAAATGATTCAGACATTTTCTTGTTATTATAAAAGCTAATTAGGTAATTAATATCTGTCAAGGTCCCAAGCCAATACTTATCAAGATTGAATAGTAGCTTTTGTATTTCAGCCTAGCTAGCTATATTAATCAATGATAATCACTTCTTGAAAGTCCTTTCAATGAATGACTAACTCAATTCAATGGGATAATATGAACTTATGTTAGATTTCCCTGAATGATGCATAATAATCAGAGCTGAATCACGACAGGGCACACACTGGGAAGAATTTTTCCAATGAAAATTGAATGGTAAAATAGTTAAAATTTACCAGTTTAAACATTATAATTGGGCCATAAGTTTTTTTAAATTTTTTTTTAATTTCATTTGTTTCCAGCCTGAACAAGGACAATTTCTGTTGTTTTCCGATTTGATGAAAACCTAAAGGAAGAGGATCAGACGCAGAAGAGGTCATTCAATCTGGAATCCTGGCTCCCAGTGGGAATGTTCAGTCTCCATTGCTCTGGACTGCACCTGCCATACCCACATTTCCCTCTAGTCCTTCCTGTGAGATCTCCAGAACCCATGTCCCTGCACCAACCACAGTGAGCAGAGACTACCAGCACTGTGGCCTCATTCAGCTACAGATTGGTAAGCAATCAGCTGACTCTTGCAATAAAATCTGTTGGAATTTCAAATCATTCCCACCTAGTGGAAGCTGTGAGCTGGTTTTCGTGGTGCGCTACATTGTAGCAAACAATGGCATATTAAATTTTAAATAAATCAAGCAAAAAACAATGGAATTCATGGAAACATTACACTTCACATCTTTCATTCTAATGCACTGCCAGTTCATGAACTGTAAAGTGTTGCTATAACATGCATTACCTTTAAACAAACAAACCATTTAAATTATGGCATTTATAAAATAATACACTATCAATATATCTCAAAAAAGTAAAGTAAAATGGCACTTCAACAACTTATTCTGGAAACTGGACTTTGTGTATATTCAGAAATTTGAATTGAATTTCCCTAATTTATATTAATGATGTACATTTACATTATTATGTAATTAAATATATTGTCTTTTTTGCCACACATTTATTTATGTATTGAAATCAAAAGGGGTAGGGGCTACATTTATGCTTATGATTCTCTACACAGAAATATTTTCAATTCCAGGCAACCACTTTCCAAACTACATAAAAGCAAATATTTGAATCCAAGGAGCTATGGGCAGCTTTCCTAAACATCCCAACCACCAGATGATAGAAGCTCCACTGACATGTGACTTATTGCTTCAGTGGTAGGGACAAACAACCTAACGCTGGGATTTAACATAATTGCAGGAGAGGTCACATATCCAATCCTGCCAATGGGAAGTCCGATTCCATTAAGTCAGTGGGGTGAATGAACTGATGTGGTGAACTTGGATAATTAGGCTTGTTATTGAGCTACTTCAGGGTCATTTATTATTCCAGGGATTTACGGTGCAGTGGTAGTGTCCCTGCCTCTGAGCTAATAGATCAAGTTCAAGTCCAAGTCCCACCTGTTCCTGGGTTGTGCAATAACATCTCTGCCCACGTTGATTAGAAAATATCCATACTTGGGATTTAATTGTGGCTAAGAGGATTCTCTCCAGTTCTCGAGTTTCCCGAAAAACCACCCAGCTTGCCAGCAGCCTTTCAGAGGGATCTCTTTCTCAAAAAGGAATTTAGTGTCCAAGTGAGGATCCATCAATGGTGAGGGGGCACTGACAGCCATCACCCTGCTCTTCTTTCTGACGCCCCTTCACAGTGACTCCCTCACTATAACCTGCTAACCTACCCAATTCAAAGGCATCACTGTATTACTGGCAGTGGGAACGGCTCACGGTGGTAACTGGCAATGGAGAGCTGCTAGCCTCTAGTTAGTTGCCAGTTCTTGCAGACATGATCATAAACCCCAGGGATGACCCAACACTGACCAATTCAATAAATGACAGACAATTAACTTGGAACTTCCCATTGGAAACAACATGAATTTCCCACCAATTCTCCAACCCCGTGATTGTGATCTGCACAGGGAACATTCAATCTAATCCTATGCACCTAATGGGCACATTATCTCATATCACCTGTTTTACACTACTAGGGAATCTTCAAATTATCCCCTTCCCAACTGTCAACTTGTTGGTTTTGACTTTTGCTTCAGTCAGTTCCTGGATATTTGTGTTTGGTGGAGGAGGCAGGGAAGATCCTGTTATGCAGCATCAAACATAATTGTTGAGTGGTATAATTTTGTCAAAAGAAAACTGTGTCCAACATTGTTAAGATAAATGTTAATAGACGCACTGGAGTCCGTCGGAGATTTATTTTGATATTACAAAGTTTTGAAGATTAAACTAAAGTTAACTAAACGTAGTGATAAGGAAGTGAGAAGATTTTATTTTCAGTCAAATCATAACAGAACCCTAAAACATTCCAAAGTCATGGTGCCTTGGTTTTCATAAAAATACTATGTGGCTATATTTAACAGACTCTAATCTCTAATAATTGCTGTTTTGTGAGCCATCTGTCAAAAGCCGTTACTGCTATTTTAAATTATAGATAAAGAATTTCCAATGAAGACCTAAACATGATTGCTATACATGTTAATTATACTGTATTCTCCTATATTATAATTGCACTATCAAATTACCACCAGTAAATTTTAAACAAAGTCTGAATTGCATTCTTATATTGCAATGGTTTTGCTTTCTGCTTAGAGCACAGCCGTAGCAAGATAATGCATAGTTTCAGCTGCAAAAGCATGTAACAGTCTAGAGCATATTACCTATAAATTAATGAAGCAATTATTGAAAAGATCAGTTATGCACAATGACAGTAGCACTCTTGCCCACAGGGCATATATTGTTATTCTAGCCTGACTCCTGATGATTGAAAATAAAACCTAGGCTGTCAATCAAACATAGCACCGAGGAGACTCTCTTCTCATGTAGACATAAAGATGACCCATGACATTCTTTTTAAGGAGGCCAGAACAGCTCTCCTCAGTGACCAGGCCAACATTTATGCCTCAATCAGCATTATAAAAAGATAGGTTCTCTGCTCTATCGTATTGCTGTTTGGGGGACCTTGTTATGTGCAAGTTGATGGCCACATTTCCCACAGCCACGACCACACATCAAAAGTACTTCTTTGGCTGTAAAGCACTATTAGATGCCCTGCAGTTGTGAAAGCTGCTCCATAAATCTAAGTTCTTTCTTGCACCATTTATTTTTTCAACATCCTATTTAAATAGCATCTTCCACAACCTCAGGATGCACCAAACCACTTAAGATTCAATGTAGTATTTCTTAATTATTGTCAGCGTCTCAGTGCAGAAAAGGAAACACTGCTCATTTGCACGCCACACATACACAAAGAATGTGGTAATAAAGCAATGTGATGGTGTTTAAACCATCACACCTTTTTTTTGTGTGTGTGTGTGTGTTTGTGTGTTGTCCAAGAGATACATACTGGCCATGACATTGGAGCTAACTCTGTTCGCATGTCCAAAATCCTGTCAGGTTATCTTTCACTTTCATCTGAGAGGGTAGCCAAAGCCTACTTTTAATGTCCCAGCTAAAGACTGAACGTCGATCAGGTCAGCAGTCCCTCAATGCACTAGTGTCAACCTATATTTCTATGATCAAGCCCCAGAGTAGGACGTGAACCACAACCTGCTGTCTCACACTGACTCATCAGATCACAAAAACTAAATTTCTGTAAAATGAACAGAAATGGTACCAATGCAAATGCGTTTAACATCATAACGCAGAAATTTCAATGTAACTTACACATACTCCCCTTCATCTTTCTGGTCTGTAAAGGGGATGGTCAGGCACTCATCATGGCCGTGAAAAAGACGCAAAACATGTCCACCAGTTAGAAATCCTTCAGGAAAACAAGATGGACACATGTTAGCAGAAGCAACAAATTTCTGTCTTGAGTGGATCAAACTGAGTTTATTCTTGCAAATTAGTAAGTTCTTGACAATAGGATGTCTATCATATAACTAATTTGAAAGTATGAAACCAGCATGTATTCTCAATGTGAAATACATGATTTATAAAATTACTGCAAAAATCACAAAGTTACATAAATAGAGAGAACATAAATTATTTAAATAATATATGAGCAACACAATCAGACTTCATGTCACAAATGTGAAATAAACAAAGATCCTACCTTCTGCAACACCACTGCCTGAACTTATGGGGTGTACATTCCATAGTGTCTGGATGAAGGATGCATCTGCTTGTATATTGCCATTGGAAATAGAAAGGTGCTGCCAATAGAACACAGCTATAATCAACTCAGGAGTTTCAAAAACAATATTACAAAAAAATTCAGCAATGTAGCACTTCACAAAAAGTAACTGATACAGACATGTATTTGACAGCATTTGGTGAAATGCTAAAATACACAATCTCAAAAGTTACAGTCCTGATTTTTAAAAATTAATCAGTGTTTGGCTCATTACATTAAACCATAATTCAAAAACAGAGGTAATTTTACTTTTATGGAAATAATAAATTCATGTAATAAAACTTAACAGAGAAAACAGATCAAAACATTCAGCTGCTGCAAGATGAAAATAAATGTGCTTGAAAGACTCAACAGGTCAGTCAGCATTTCTGTTTTAATTTTAATAAAATAACGTTTATTGTGAAATATAGCAGCCTAATGGCAAATTTAGTTACATTCTCTTGTAAATTTGGAACACATTGAAGTCTACTCACCAGATAGCGCTCTGATGAAACACTGACCAGGATAAGGTCATCTCCAATTCGTACCTTCTCTCCTTCAGATCTTTGTTTTGAAGCTGGGTGTATAGTCCACCAACATGCCTCACCTAAACAGTACATCATAAATGAAAGGTTCTATAGATTTGGAGTCTTCTCTTTTTTAATACTAAATGGAGAGAAACTTTACTAAGTGTTAGGTTAGAGAGGTGCTGGAAAAGCACAGCAGTTCAGGCAGCATCCAAGGAACAGTAAAATTGACGTTTCGGGCAAAAGCCCTTCATCAGGAATACAGGCAGAGAGCCTGAAGGGTGGAGGGATCTCTTAACTTACCTGGCTTTTTTTCCCTCTTTTACATTAATTGTGTAGCATGGGTGTCCAACATTTATAGCACTTTTTGTCCCTTTGTGAACTGAAATCTGAAGATTTTTATTGTGATTAATGTACAATACAGTCATCATATTGCTTTACCTGTTGAATCTTCTTGCAACCCAACATCAAAAGCAAGTTTGTCCGTTGAAGACCTTGATGTAGTCAAGCAAGTCAAATACTAGGAAAAAAGAATTTTACATATTTTAAAATTAATGTGCATTATCAGTTCATTAAAAATCAAAAGCTGAAATAGCTCTCAGAAAGTAGACAGGTAAGTACCTAAAATATTTATTACTTTTACTTTGCTTGAATGCATATACACACCAGCAGAACAGAAAAATATAAATGTGAAAAAACTTATCTGATGTGCTATTCACTCTAGTGTTGTTTCAGATGTTTTATATGATTTGCAAACTCTGAAGCATTGTTTTTATTCATTCATTTGAGTGGGCATTTACTGCCCATTCCTAATTGCCCCGAGGGCAGTGAAGAGTCAACCACATTGCTGCAGGCCTGGAGTCACATGTAGGCCAGACCAGGTAAGGATGGCAGTTTCTTTCCCTAAAGAACATTAGTGAATCAGATGGGTTTTTCTGACAATTGACAGTTGATTCGTGGTCATTAGACTCTTAATTCCAGACTTTTCTTTTGTTGAATTCAAAAATTCACCATGGCAGGATTTGAACCTGAGTCCTGGAACCTTATCTGTGTTCTGGATTTACAGTCAAACAATAAAACCATTAGGCTGTTACTTCTCTGTACTGCATTACATACAGTAGATATATAATACTGCAGATCATTAGTCTACTGTCTTGAAATACTAACAATCCTTTTTCATATTCGGAGATATAGAAACAGGAATAGACTGATCCACCCCTTGATTCTGTTCTGACATTCAATGAGAACATGGTTGATTTGAAATTCAATTCCAGTTATAATCATGGGTGACACCTGCCTAAATATTCTTCCCTTGTGAATCTATTGGAATCTATTTGCATTTGACCTAGTGGAAAGGGTTCAAGGTTTACACAATTCCTAACATGAGAAAATGTTCTTGACATCACCATCAATGACATTAATCAGCTTTAAGGTTGTGCTGCCTTACTCTCAACTACACCAACAAAGGTAAGTATCTTCAGAACAGCAACAGCAAAACAGGATAAAGAGAATGGACATTTACTAGTTATATTTCTCATTGTACCTGCCTCCACCTATTCCCATCTCCAGCTCGTTAATCTTAAAATCCTTGATCTTGTTTAACAATGACTCATTTCATCCTCTTCTGTCATCTCCTCCAGCCCATTTAACTCATATCCGGCATCTTTCAGTGTGTGTGGATTAATGTGTGTTTCCCTCTACTGGATCATTGGTAGCAAAACCAGTTAGGCATTTTACTCCCACAACTTGGATTACTGTTTCTGAACCCTTCACTGTGCTACACATCATCTCCAAACATGTATTTGGCCACTTTGTCTAAATCACTCACAGTTCCTATGTGGGTTTCAGATCCTTCCTCTCTCAAGTACCTTGGAATATTTGGTTTGTTTGCATAATAAATCATTGAAATCATAAAACAAAAAGAAACCTTTACAAAACAGTATTCTAGGGTCAGGTGAGGGAAGAGGGAAATACCTCTGTCCTTCCTGTTGGCTTTGCAAAACATAAACAAAGCATTAGTCTCTGTATATGTTGCATTTGAATGAAAATATTACAATTAATCTCATTCACGTCTCTATACTTACCATTCCACTGTACGCATGCCGGAGAAGAATAGCATGACCATAAAGAAGAGTTCTGTGGCCACCTCCCTGAGCTGCCTATAAATAAAGAGAATATTAGTTTCCAACCAATTTACTAAATGCCTGTGATTTAAATCACACAGTGAGGATGATGGCTGCTAGAAAGTGCTCCTGATTCTGCATGAAAATTAGTTCAGTGACTAGACATTAAGAATAATTGATCCAGGTGGGGTAATCTGCTTTAACCAGTGGTATTAAATGGAACTTTGCAAAGTACTATAATAAATTAGATAGAGTTATTACAATCAGGAACTGGAGAGTACTGTAGTAAAAGAAAACAAAAGAGTTTAAAATCAAGTGTTAAAATGACAAACCATTAAAGCTCACAATTGTTAATTTCCAACTAATAATCCAGAAAAAAATACCAGTTTTCAAGATTGAATTGCATCCGTTACTAATGAAATTAGATAAGCCAAAAGCAAGTTGCTTCCTAGCTAATAATTTTTACAGTTATATCAAATATAGAACTATAATGTATGCTCATGGGTAAACCTAGAGATTTAGGGTCGGGCGGCACGGTTTCTCAGTGGTTAGCACTGCTGCCTCACAGCGCCAGGGATCCGGATTCAATTCCAGCCTCGGGCAACTGTCTGTGTGGAGTTTGTACATTCTCCCCATGTCTGCGTGGGTTTGCTCCAGTTTCCTTCCACAGTCCAAAGATGTGCAGGTCAGGTGAATTGTCCATGCTAAATTGCCCATAGTGATAGGTGCATTAGTAGGGAGTAGGGGAAACAGATCTGGGTGTGTTACACTTCGGAGGGTCGGCATGGACTTGTTGGGCCGAAGGGCCTGTTTCCACACTGTAGGGAATTTAATCTAACCATTTCTCTGTATTAAACAGTCACTTAACAAGCAATATCAATGAACAGATTTCAGACTTTTGAAAGGGTTAAGGGTTACAGAGGATAGGCAACAAAGTGCAGTCCAAACACATCCAATCGTGTGATGACATTGATGTGGACTAATGCTTGTCAAAAGCCTGGCCAACGGCATAACTCACCTCATTAAAATTCAATTCACAAAATGTTCTGAACAAGTCAAATGTTAGGAAAATTGACAAGGAAGTCAGAGTGGCAGATTCCATGCTGGAAACCAGACAGCAATATCCCAAAGTAGGTTCCATGGACACTAGCCACACACACACCCCTGACCACAGACACTGGCATCCAGCATGTCCCAACCTAATGAACACTCATGGTACATCTCTGTTCCAGTTGCAGGCCACTTATATACTTCAATGCTGCACCAGCAACTATCATTGTAACGTTGCTGTAAGAACACTGTACACTCAGAGACCAGCTCATGGACTAGACCAAGCTGTATCACTGGACTTTTCAGTCACTGTCATAGCACTCACTCACTCTGACCTTAACTCAATGCTCACAATATCCATGCTTTGCACTGCCTTGCCATATCATTCAGAGATAACAGGCTCATATTCCTGCTCTCTTTATGAACAAACTGAATCAATTGAACCTTTGCTCGGGGTTCTGGCACAATTAGTGCAATCACTGATAGCCTTCTAGGCCCCGCATGGAGTAGTCAGTCCTCATAAAGGAGCTGAATGACAGCGGCATACGACCCATCATGACCCTTTCTGCCCTATTGTGGACTGTTTTCCTTATAGAATGCAAGAATGTCAGTTATTATAGAAGATGAAAGTGGATGGCACAGGTATTACTGGTGGTGCAGATAGGAAGGTGTCCTGAAGAAGGGTTAGTAGCATCAGGATTGAATTGGGTGAAAGCAAGTGAGGAAGATGTTGTCAGTAATAATTGAGAGTTTTTTTAATTCACTCAGGGGATGTGGGTGTCTCTGGCCAGATCAGCACTTATTGCTCATCCCTAATCGCCCAGAGGGCAGTTAAGAGTAAACCACATTGCTGTAGATCTGCAGTCACAGGTAGGCCAGATATCCTTCCCTAATGGACATTAGTGAACCAGATGAGCTTCGCCCGACAATTGACAGTGATTTCATGGTCATCATTACACCCTTAATTCCAGATTCCTTTATTTAAAAAAAAATGCATTCAAATTCACCACTTATCGTATGAGGATTTGAACTCAGGTCCCCAGACTATCAACAGAGTTTCTGTACTAATAGTCTAGTGATAACACCAGTAGGCCATTGCCTCCCCTAGTAGTAGAGTAGTAAAGCATGAGCCTTGGTGGAAACGGAGTACGGAAGCCAAGACAGAGTGAGTGTGAAGTGTGTGAGAGAAGATAGCAGCATTTATGCTGATAGAGTGAAGAAGGATATTGACCTTCTCCCTACTGTGTTGGTCATTCCTCCAGAGTGCTGACAGTGTTCTAATCTTGGTCACAACCTCAGACCAAGTGACGCTTCCTCCACTGCCAGGGAAGAGAAAGTCCAGTTTGTGCATTACCCTGTCCTAGGATCTCCAAGACCTGCCCGCAAAGCAGAGTGCTGATTTCACTCAGTCTGCCAAGTCCAAGGCAAATGCTAGGAACTGCGCAGGCAGCTCCAGTTGATGACACTTGCTCAGGTGCACAATGGCCTTTTCAAGACGCTGCAGGAATAAGAGATGCCAGTTTAGGGATTTTGGGATGTTTGAGTAGCGAGTTGTAACTTGAAACAGCATGTGGTAAGGTGAGGTGAAAATCGGACTTGAGAGACACCATGGGGTGAGGTAGGTAATTAATGAGATGAGTTTAGCAAAATATGAGGAAGTCTCCAAAAAACTTGGACGTCACTCAAATTTAACAAAAAAAATGTAAGATTCAGCCCTACATCTTTGTCCCCTCACTGTCTAAAATTAATTTGATATTCAAAGTTTATAGAATACATTAAACAATTGTATTATTAATGTAGTCTGGTCTTGGTTTTTCTTTCTCGCACACACAATTATTATTTTCAAGTAGAAAGAATGATTAAATCTTTAGAAATTCATCTTGCTTTCCTGATAATAACCGAGAATGGAAGGTAAAATATATTTTATTGAAAATTGTGAGGAATAACATATCATTTGACCATGCTGTCGATGCTCTCTAGGAAGCTGTGTACACTTCCTGTTGCTGAATTTTCACAGTTTTATATTCATGTACTTTATATTATAATTTTAAAAGTTCCTGCTGTTTTACTGTTAAACTCTGCTTCTTTTAGTTTTATTTCAACAGACAATAGACAATAGGTGCAGGAGTAGGCCATTCTGTAGGATGGCTGATCATCCTCAATCAGTATCCTGTTCCTGCCTTATCTCCATAACCCTTGATTCCACTATCCTTGAGAGCTCTATCCAACTCTTTCTTAAACGAATCCAGAGACTGGGCCTCCACTGCCTTCTGGGGCAGAGCATTCCGCACACCCACCACTCTCTGGATGAAGAAGTTTCTCCTCATCTCTGTCCTAAATGGCCTACCCCTTATTCTTAAGCTGTGTCCTCTGGTTCGGGACTCACCCATCAGCAGAAACATGTTTCCTGCC
>NC_057719.1:66256064-66259361 GCF_004010195.1 Chiloscyllium plagiosum
CTAACATCCTCCTCACATTTCACCCTGCCACCCAGCTTTGTATCATCAGCAAATTTGCTAATGCTACTATTAATACCATCTTCTATATCATTAATATATATTGTAAAAAGCTGCGGTCCCAGCACTGATCCCTGCAGTACCAGGGTATAGTATCTGGGCATCCCAGCTTTTGTTGCTCATCCCCACTCTGTTTTATCTCAGACTCAAAGTCATCCACTCAGTTTGCACTTTGATTTTGTCATCTTGCTGGTTGCTTTCAACTGTCTCCCCTCTGTTTTTGGTCACCTTCAATCCTGGCTCCTTCTTCTGTGCTCGCTCTATGTTCAGTCCCCACTGCTCAGCACTGATCAATGGTGTTTCTCCCGTTTGAGTTGAGAATTGAATCCACCTCTGCCCTCTGAGAGAACATGGCTGCTCCAAGCAGAGAAAATATTCTTATACAACACTCTTGCCTGGGCAATTATCCGTCTCTGCCTCCCATCTCCCTCAAAACAAAGACCTTCTTCCCCTTTGCCCCCATTCAGCAGGACATGTTCAACACTCATTGGAGAGATGAGATAGGTAATTTGATTTATCATTAAAGATTTCACTTCATTTCACGGGATCAAAGAAAGGAAACACAGCGACACTTTTGCTAGGGAAAAAGGAAACACTGGCTGCATTTTGTTTTAAAAATGATCACCCATGGGACATGGACGTCGCTGGCTGGGCCAGCATTTATTGCTCATCCTTAGTTGTCATTGCGAAGGAGGTGGTCTTCTTGAGTTACTTATGTCCGTGTGATTGCATCTAAATTACAAGAAAGGTGACCTATCAAAGGGAGAGTTGTACTGCTGATTATTAATTTCCTTTACAATATAGACCAAGGTCCAAGCAAAATATGAATCAGACTACAGCTTTCTATTCATTTTTGACATCACGCTTCACATCTGACGAGTTGACACTTTTTGCGCACAAAACCCTTTGCCCTGCTTCATATGTAGTATCCCAAAAGGCATGTGCTATGGTTCCAGATATCATGCTTTGCTTCCAGATGCCTTAATGATCAGATACAGAAGGAAAGAAAAGGAAGCAAGTCCTGCATTTTGGATCCCACTTGCTCATGTGAGTTCCTGCTCCACATGTTCAAAGAACACATTGGAAGCCGTGGCAGAAACACAAATCGCAGAGCAATGTCATCGGTTTAGGAGGAGGGGCTTGAGGCATTGGGATGGAGGAGCCCAGATCCAGGTCCCTGGCAGAGCTAGAAGTGGGAGCTGTTCCAAAAACCACCTAACGTTACTGAAAAGACTATAAGATGAACTTTTTAAACTTTTTCTTGCTTTATATTCTGTGTTTTGGTTATTTTCTGTGCTTTAAGATGGCACTGGAGAATGGCGACATTAAATAACACTTTTCACTGTATTGGTAATAAATATGAGACAGTAAATAATTCAAATCAAATATTCTTCCAATTGAGGGGCAGCCAACAATGCCAGGCCTAAATTGAAATGTTCATTCTTGTTTTCCAATGAGAATTGCTATTTATCTATTCAAACAGAGAAAGATAGGCTTTGACTTCCACTTTTTCATGCAGAGGTGATGAACTATTCTTGTTAATAGGATATTTATGACTTGTTGGCTGGAATATTTCCATCATTTTGTAGCTGGAAGGGATTGAGAAACTAAGTGCAGATGCAGCTCATAGGTAACTGGTATTGATTTGAAAAGGACTATAAGTTGAAAATGAGAGATTGACTTACCTTTTTCATAAACTTCTAGAAAGCAGGAAAGATCAAAGTAAATAAAATAGATTAATATTAATAATTCAGATTTGCATTTACATCAAGCTGACAATACATGGCAGTCATTTCACCCATTTCAGTCAATCTTTGGATAAAGGTTATTACGCTGAGGTACATATAATCTTTAAAAAGTTAGTTCATATAAAACAAAGTTGCAGTAGTAAAGGTGAAGAGATATAATCTTGATTTTGGATTATATTCTTAAACTTCTATGCAAAATCCAACATTCACTTTGACTGAGTCAAACGAGTTACACCCTAAACCACATAGATAATCAGCTTTCTCGACGCAGAAACATATACTTAAAGTGAAATAATATTCACAGATTGAGAAAACATAGCAACTCACTGTGGCAACCAATTAATCCCATTTCTGACCTTCTAATAGTTTTTTAATAGCGAGAATTGAGAAGGAAAAAAATCTTCAGCAATTGTCTAATTGTCTCAAGATATGTTGTTTGCCTCTGATTTAGCACACAAGATTCAAGATACAAATATGTAATTTATACACTCAACTGTTTTTCTCATACATGCATCAATTTTATATTATTTGGAGCTAATTTGCAAATCTTATGGTAATTAGTTGAGCAGTGAAGTTGGGTTGATTGGGGCACACTAGTTTCTTTATGGCACAGACTGATGAGTTGGGCACTATGTAACTCAGAACATAGCAGCATCACTGATAATGGTAGCATGAAAAGTTTATAAAGGTGATTTCTACTCTGAAAGGAATATAATAGATAGTATTTGTGCAAAACATTTTATATACGGGAACAGCACTAGAGTATGTTATGTTAACTAGTAAAAGATTATGCTTCAAATGAGAAATTAAAGTACTCGCCTATTGAGGCTGATGTGAAAGATCCCAATGGTCTGTTCAATCAACAGCAGGGAATGTTCTTGATTAACTTCCTCATGACATGTTCCCTAGCAGACTTTTTTTTATTATTTTAAAATCTTGCAGACTGCCTGCCTTCCTTGCTGGTAAAGAAACTGCACTGGCATTTCAAAAAAAAACCTTTCACTGGAAATCAGTGCATTGAGTTCGCCTCAAGGTGATCAGGAATTATATAAATCCAGATTCCTTCTTCTTTTAATAAGTGGTATTATTATTTATACAGATATTTGTCCTGCAAACCTGCATATAATTAAACATATGTTGAAAAATTAGTTTGATCGTAAGCTATTTGATGAACAATAGAAGCAAATATCTAAAGCAAACAAATACTTCTCCGATAATGCATTTATTTACAGAATGCAGCATATCTGCTTTCTGCCTACCAGCCCTATGTTGCAGCAGTCTCTTGTTGCAAGTGCTCTACTGACTTAAACAATGCTCTTCATGTGTGTATCTTATCAATACAATTAATGCAGCAATTACAACCTTAATGGTGGAGGTAGTTATTAGTTCTTTGTCTCACTGATATAATTTGCTCCCACCTGCACCTTGGCTTTCTGAGAAGTGGAATACTCCCCTTGCATCTTTCCACAATTAGTGAGTTATATAGGAAAAA
>NC_057719.1:66259861-66271878 GCF_004010195.1 Chiloscyllium plagiosum
CACCCACCAGTTCCCCTTGTATAGAGCAAGTGTTGCCCCTCAAAGTCATGCTTCAATTGTACTGAGAATATCGACATTTTGGATTCATTACATTGGTAATCCTGGATGCAAAAGAGGGACAATAAGACATAATTTTATGGTGCTATACCTATCACTCAATGGGCACTAAGGTATATTCAGTATTAGGCAAAAGTGAGGACTGCAGATGCTGGAAATCAGAGCCTAGATTAGAGTGGTGCTGGAAAAGCACAGCAGGTCAGGCCGCATCAGAAGAGCATGAAAATCGATGTTTCGGGCAAAAGCCCTTCATCAGGACTTGAGTATTATACTGATTCAGTTACTATCAAGCATTCCTCACAAGTATTTGGAATGTGTTTCATGCCTCCTCCATAAACGAATAAGGAACATAGTGCTCGCTTAAGAATCCATCTTTGGAAGTGGCTAGTGATGAGCAAAGCAGCTCGAATTACTGTCCATTTCTATTGGGATAGTGATACAAAGAAAATTAAAATGGAAGCACGCTAAACCTATGCTGAGCGATTCCTGATTTAAATGGGCCCTAAAGCTGGCTAATAGTTTGGGGTCTTATGGAGATCAGGGCAGCAACCAGAAGTCCTGCTACAACCTATTTCTGGCAGAGAATCTGCATTGAAAGGAAATCCAGACTGCAATCTCTATTCAAATGCATTCTTGCTGCACTCCAAGTGAGGCTAGAAAAATAGCAGAGAAATCCAAAGTGTTATTTTCCATTCTACCAAACCATATTGTTATGTGACATAGACTGGTTCTGCAATGCATTACTTAGTCCAGAAAAACCACAACTTTGAAAAGAAAATGTTAATGTACCAGCAAAAATGTATACAATTGAAACTTTCCCATAATCAACACCAGATTATTTGACAAACTTGGCTCATATATCAGAATCCTTAAATCTTGAAAGATTATGAATCAACTGAACATAATATCAAGTAGATGTCATGAAATGCCCCAATATGCACCGTTGAAGAGCCAAACAAAAAGTTAGCTCTGCCACTGCTATCATCATATGGATTAAGATAAATAATAATAAACTTTCTTCAAATGATGCATAAAAACTGCTGGCTCATCATTCTTGCCCTGGATGGCATTATTTGCTTCACTTGCTAAATTCAGTCCAGTAGATTGTTATTTTCTAATAAAATATGTTCAATATGACCAAAGAATAATTTAATCAGTAAGAGGTTCAATTTTTTTTCAACAAAAAGCACTAACTGTGGAATTGTCCAAATAAACAATTTATAATCTCATAATTAAAAAAAAGTTAACATCTACACACGTATGCAAAGGAAACATTAGTGACCATTTTCTTACAAAAATATTTTGAGAGTGCAACTGTTTGACCACATGCATGCAGGAGTGGAAAAAAAGTCAGATCAATGAACATACATACCCATTTGGTGAACTCTATTGACTAGCATGTTAAAAGGAATAGCAGAGAGAAACAAGAAATTACAACACTACATGTGCACTTCTCTCATTTCTTCTAGTTACTTCCATGATTTAACTTTGAGCTGTTGCAAAGAGATCAATATGGAACAAACAACTGCAGTAGTGATCTGGAATGCAATCCTAGTTTTGCAAAGGAACTGACAAAAAGCACAACTGATCATTACTTCACTTTACAATGGGATCCTTGAATAGATATCCAGTCTTGGCATATTCTGTGAATAATTAAATGAACTAAACAATCATTTAACGGCCGACTGTTGTCAAGATCTTAGGAGAAAGTGAGAACTGCGGATACTGGAGATCTGAGTCGAGAGTGTGGTGCTGGAAAAGCATAGCAGGTCAGGCAGCATCCCAGGAGCAAAAGAATCAATGTTTCGGGCATAAGCTTCTTCAGGAATGTTGTCAAGATCATGTCATAGAGTTATAGAGATGTACAGCACGGAAACAAACCCTTCAATACAACTCTGTGAATACCTAACTACTCGAGCTAACAATACACTGGTATACAATACAAAAGATCAATTACATGTCTGTCCTAGTTTCCAAGCATTAAGCATTAGACCTTCTGATGTAGCAGACTACATTTATGACCAAAGTACTGCAGCTGCTTGCCACTGCAGGAGAGCTGAAGAGATTCTCCCATTCTTTGCCCCTGTCATCAGATGTATGGCAGGGTCTGTAATCAACCTGTCTGGCCAAATCACAACCACATCTTCCATGGCCATAATGTACTAGCATGGAACCTGAACCCAGAACTTTTAACCGGGAGATAGGGATGCAAATACTGCACCACAAAATACCGCACAATTTCATGTTCTACTTAGATTATATTTGAGACATGTTAATTTTTCCTTCTCTCTCTCTCTCGCTCTCTTTCAGGAACAACAACTTATTGGATTCATCCATGAGTATTCTGGGGAAGTACTATTGCATGCTATTGCATTCTGTAATGTAGCTGACCAGGAAACTCTCCTAGAGTTACCATCTACCCTCAGATATATTGAAACAAGTTGCAGCAAAGACCTGCCCTCTGTGTTAACCTTTTCAATTCTGAAAAAACAGAAATTACAAACAACTGCATAATGGATAATGCTTACGAGTATAACAGACGAACCCTTGAAGAAAATAATCAGATGAATTAAAAAGAGAAAATTATACTTGGAAACAGATGCTAAATCCACTTGACTGAAACAAGAACTACTCGCAGATAATGAAGTCGACTTACAGAGAATTACATAGAATTCTGAGTACAGGAGTATGTCAGTATATCCACTCTACAAGTTTTCTTATCCAATCCTAATGGCATAACATTGTATTCAGTTTATCTTTTTCATGTTGTTTGCACCTTCTCTAGTGTATCAACATCCTAAGCCTAAATATGGAGACAAGAACTGTTCATTGTGGTCTCACCAAGATGCAAACTTAGTCAATCAATGTACACAACATATCCAGTAGTCAGTGAAAATCACTCTGTGCTGTAGTTCGCAAATTAAGTAATGACATTATGCATTTTAGATATCAGTTCACAACTTAACCTGTTGGGCAAAAACTAAAACACCATCTGGACTGTAAGAACAGTAGCAACAAATATAAATAATTCCAAACAATGATATTAAACAGAAAATAGTAGATAATAAATCAAGTTACTAAAAGAGTGACATGGTGAATTATTTTGATATCTGTTGGTCTCGATACTTACACCTTCATTGCTCTTTTCAGTTGTACTGGTCAACATCTCCTGCAAAGCTCTGACTGACAGTGACTGCTCCAGCACAAAAACACAGATGGAGAGATCAGGAGGGACATACTGTGAACAAAAAGAAAAATATTACAATTATCAAAGTGATTATTTTCGGTTTTGTTTGTGGTCAAGCAGCTTTTAAAATTCTGTACAAAGAACAATTTTTACATAAGTTGAGGTCTGGCGAAAGCAGATCATCAAGGGAAAAGAGATGATATAACCAGTTTAATAAGAATGCTTCATTTTTCCTCATTTAGTTTATCTGGAATAAAATCCAAATCACACTAGAATTGGTTTGGTACCAATAGGATACAAAATATGCTGTTTATTTAAAGGATGATAGAAATTGGCACAAACTTGACTGTCATATTGACATTTCAGCAAACCCTATGTGGTCTGATTATATACACTGTGCAAAGGTCAGTTCTAAGATCTTTCTGCTTGTGAAATATACCACTGTGGAGAGTGTTGACTCCCAAAAATATAAGTTGAAATGAAGCTCATGAGAAAATGATATTAACAACAGTCCAGCTACAGCCATTTCCTATAGGCAGCAGCTTTTTTCCCCCTTTCCCATATTCTTAATCGACAAGCTGTTCAACTCTTAAGGGCGTCACTAAATCAGGAAACTCCAATCAATCCCGAAATATACACACGGCTTTGAGTCATGGCTTCTGTATATCCATGATAAGTAGAAGAATAAGGTCTTCCCTCACTTAAGCCAAAGACACTGAGACTAAATGAAGCATACTTCTGGCTTTCAGTGGAGATCAGCACAGACCAGAAATCAAACTCAGACAATACTTGTTGCACCTTTAATGTTAGTTGGATCTGTGTAAATGAGAAAAAGCCTTCTTTCTCTATTAAACTGAATGGAACCCTCATACGATATCACACAAATCCATATTGATTGGAGAACTGCAGAAGCAATAAAAGAACCTTTGATGATTGGAAATTACAAAGGCCAACATTAAGCAGAATAGATACGGTGGCATTTTGGCTCCTTCAAATGACCATGCAATTCTCAAAGGAAAATGAACCAGAGTTAATACTTCAAGCATGGAAATAACTCATTTTGAGAACTGAAAAGTGTTGGAAATTTATTCTAATATGCTTTTCAAAGAGGCAGAAGCGCAGTGGAAACAACAAACGGGTTATTTAATGGTGGAGATAGAGAAAGAGAGATTTAAAATGGATGTAACTGAAGGTGAAAAAGGAAGAGAATGGGTACTCTCAACTAACTTGATGAAGGATCTTTGCCCAAAATGTTGATTTTTCCTGCTCCTCGGATGGTGCCTGACCTGTGTACTTTTCCAGCACCATTCTAATCTTGACTCTAATCTCCAGCATCTGCAGTACCCACTTCTGCCTACTCTCAACTAACAGCAAAGTAAGCAAGACACAAACAAGCAAGGCTATGGAGTGGGGAAGAGTGTGAAAAAAATGATCAACAGACATAGTACATTGAGTTTCTGAAGTGAAGGAATTCAATATTGAGATGTCAAGGCTGTAACGTGGCTAAGCTAAAATGAGGTGTTATTATAGAGTCATAGAGATGTACAGCACAGAAACAGATCCTTCAGTCCAACTCGTCCATGCTAACCAGATATCCTAAATAAATCTAGTCCCATTTGCCTGCATTTGGCCTATATCCCTCTAAATCCTTCCTACTCATAACACCCATCCAGATGCCTTTTAAATGTTGTAATTGTGCCAGCCTCCACAACTTCCTCTGGCAGCTCATTCCATACATGTACCACCCTCTGTGCGAAAACGTTGCTCCTTCGATCCCTTTTAAATCTTTCCCCTCTCACCTTAAACCTATGCCCTCTAGTTTTGAACTTTCCCACTCTGGGAAAAAGACCTGTCTATTTACCCTATCCTATTTACCCTATCCTATTTGCCTTCCAACCCTGGCAACATCCTTATGAATCTTTTCTGAACCCTTTCAAGTTTCACAACATCCTTCCTGTAGCATAATCAATGTAAAAATACACAGTAAGTAACAGAAACACAATGCAGGGGTATACACATCATTGTTATATTTTTTTACAGCACAAATAAATTAAACATTAATGCAATTTTGTCTTAAATAAAAGTTACTGGCAGAGAGAATGTAATGTTGAACTTTTAATTTTATTTCTTTATTTTCCCACTTTATATTAAGAAGGACTTTAATGTTGAATTTATTTTTTTACTTTGTGCTTAAGATTTTGTACCTGGGTACATTTGAACCTAAGATAGTGCCAGGAATAACGACATTGTACAATTTTCACTGTACTTTCATATACCTGTACTTGAGTATACGCGACCCTCAATCTTGCACTGTGTTTCATTGGAGCAATGCAGCCAGCCCAGGACAGATGTGTTACCATGACAGCAAGGCAGTTTAGTAAAACGGCAAGGAACTGAAGGTCAGGTCATTCCTACACAAAGAGTGGATGTGTTCCACAAAGTGTTTACCTAGACTCCATAGAGTCTCACCAGTGTCAAAGAGACTACATTGAGAGTAGCAAGTATCATAGGCACGTTTGAAAGAGGTACAAGTGAAACACTGTTTGACCTGGAAGATATGTTTGAGACCTCGGACCGTGAGGAGGGAAAAGATGAATGGCCAAGTTTTACACCATTGTGACTGCATGGGAAGTGAGGAAGCATAAGACTGATGGAGAGGTAGATCAGGGCATCACTTGAGGGAATGTATTAAGTGAAGGGGAGGGGAAGATACGTTTGGTGTTGGAATCTTGCTGGACGTGGCTGTAATGGCAAATGTACAATTGAGTGATGTACAACTGACATGATGCCCTCTCAGTAGGGAAAACCCATTCTCTTCCTTTGTCACCTTAATTTACACCCACTTTACATCTGTTTCTCTTTCTCCACCATTAAAAACCCATTTGTCTTTTGCACTGGGTTTCTGCCTCTGTTAAACATATATTTGGGACACACTAATTCCCAACTGTACATTCACCAGTCGAAGTTTCATCCTTACAGTGCTTCACTCCTGATCCCCACTGGATTCAGCTTGCTCCATGAAAATTGAATTACCCTGCAATTCATTAAGCATACATGTGTAAATGTAGCCTTAGAATTGGTACATTAATCAATGTAATGTTTCACAGTATTAAAAGAAGACAGTGCTTAGTCAAGGGTTTGTGCATCAATTTAATAGCTGTGCTAATCCATCTGAGAGATTTTTAAAAATTTAAATTGCTTGAGTAAGTTTTTAGCACAAGGAAAAATCATTTCGTAAAATTTCACTTTCTGCAAAACTAGCAAGATGATGCTTAAAATGAATTATGGCCACTTAGATGTTGATCCTAGCCAACTATGTGGTTCAACTTTTAGCTTCACTGAATGCACTTAACACAGACAGAATGTGATCATCACACAAGATTTATGTCAGGAGTTTTGCCTAGCAAGCGAAAACAGAAGACAAGCTTGGAGTGAAAATTTAAGTATGTATAATCTTTCAACAAATAAGCACCAATTAGAGCAATAGTGCTAAACTAGTTCAGAAATGTTGCAAGTACTAGACTATACTACTGCTTAAAGGGAGTTAGTTAGGAAATATTAATATTGGGGTGGACAAAGTTTTTATAAAATCACACAACACCTGTTGGACTATAACCTGGTGTTCTGTGATTTTTAACACTGCTGAAAAAGGGAACACATTGTGAAAGTTTTTCAGCTTGCAACCATCATTACAAATACAAGAATGGCAAATTTGAAATATCCAGGAACTTGGAGAGCCTATAATTCTATATTTCTTTCTCACAGCAACACCTTGACCAATCAGTTTTGACTTGCCAGTTAATAGGCACCTTTTCCTACTGTGATATGAATTACGGTCATTTGAAAGTTGGTGATCTTTCATTTGTCTTAATGTGGCAAGGCAAAAAGCTTTGGCAACGTACCTCACTATTCAGCATTATTCAAGTTCTGTGTGACTAGGTGGCGTATTATAAACTTACTGGTGGTCATTAACACGGAATTATCTTTAGTTGTAATCAGTGTTAATACTTGGTGCGATGTCAATTCAGGTAGCCACCACTCAATCCTGAGTCTCAAACAATTGATTCTTCTGAGAATCTGCTCTTTGAATTATGCAATGCCTTTTCCAAGTTGGGGACAGTATGATGGATCTTCTGTCTTGTCCCTGCACTCCATGACTTATCACAAGAGTAAGTCTGGAATTGTTCCTGGGTCTCATCACCTCCCATGGGTTTTGCCTGGTCTCATAATTATTAAAGATTCTTTTGCACTGATCCAAGGTAAGCAAGAAGTTTCTTCTTCAAACCCAACACCAAGAAAGATTATAATTTGCTGCAAACTTCCCAGCAGTCAGATCAGCTTCTGTGGAAGCAAAATATGTTTGAGATTTGCGACCATTCATCACCGCTTTTCATCATGAAAGAACATATCAGTGAATTGTACCAAACATGTAATGAAAACTTTCAGATGGTTTTTCTGAGAAATGTAATGAATTTCGAGAATAGGGACTGAGTAAAGTGGTCCAATGGCAGTGGGTGAGATTCTGATCTGGGAATGAATGGCTCACTAACTTCAACCCCCTACAATGCAGAAGAATATACCTTGGACCAATTCCTGGCTTCCAGCCAAGAGCAGAAGTGGGTGAATGGTGGATTCTTTACCCAATGTGACCTAAACCAGATAGGGCTAAGGCACAGAGCTGGCAAGCCTTATCCTGGAAAGAGGTCATGTCCACTGTAATGAAGGGGCACCAGGCATGGGGCTGTGTCAGGTTCAGATGGGGTAGGGGTTTTCTGGAAGAAATAGCAATTCCTTGGATTCCACAAATACTTGGACAACTTGGCAGAAGTGGTTCTTTTATTCATTTTAGTGGTACAACATTTTAGATTGCAAGGGGATTTAACTGAAAAAAAGCATCTCAGAAGCTTAACAGAGAAGGCCAATCCACGGAATGCATGGTCAGCATGAACACTGGGGCAGATAGCTGGTATGTAGGGATAACTAGATTTGTCTCTCTATGGATGACCAAGAAAAGGAATCCAGGCAACGCAGATTTTAACCAAAGCAGCCTGGACAGAGGCTGCAGTGGAGTTCAGCAGCCCTGAGATCATTCGAAGATCCTAGATTCAGGATCAGAAATTACTTAGTAACTTACTGAACTCTGCAAGGATAAGGCTCCATTGTGGAGATGGACATGCATGCAAAGGAATGGGAAGGCATCATCTGTGTATGGTTTACATCCTGCACAGACGTACAAAGTAACATAATCCACAAACGTCAATTAATGTGTTCCTGAGATCTACGTAGATGTGGTGCTGGTTTTAGAGGGTTCAGGAGAAATTGGAGAGAACACTGCTGACTATCTGCGAAATGATTGGAATGAGTATGCCTGAGAATCTATGTCATGGCTCTATAGCACATCATCACAGGAGAAAACGTTACAGAATGCCAGAGAGAGAGGAGCAGAACTGAAGGAGTGGTGAACCTGACCAATGAGGTTGTGGTTTTGGAGTTATTTGCAAATATGAATGGAGTTACTTCATTGGCACAGGGAAGCCTTTAGGAAACTAACAGAACAATGAGATTGCAAGGGGATTTAACTGCAGTAAACAGTCCTGCCAAAAGGGTTAGGGGAAGGTGTATGATGACAGCACTACTCATATGGAGGATCATTTGATCACTTGTGATTTTAGGGCTTTGTGGATTGCCAATTATAAAGAAATCTTTTTGTTAATGGGGTGTGGGTGTCACTAGCTAAACTGTATTTACCCAGCACAGGTATGAGTCAACCACATTCCTGTGGATCTGGATTCACAGGTAGAACAGACCACGTAAAGATGATGGCATTCCTACCTTAAAGGTGTTTTTTATGACAATTGATAACAGTTATACAGTCACCATTAGGCCAACTTTTTGTTCTAGATTTTTACAGAACTAAAATTTCACTATCTTCCATGTTGTGATACAAATCTATGTGCCTGGAACAGCATGCCTGGGGTTTTGGATGACTAGTCCAGTGATATCAGCACTACACAATTGCCTCCTCCATGCAAGCTGGAAAATGTGAAAAGCAAATCCTTCAAAATATCTCAATGTGCTTTCAAAATACTGCCATTGTAGAGTTCTGCATGCTCACAATCGTCCTAAATTTGGAATACGGTTATAACCGTGTCTCCTTTTGTCTCCTACACAGCGGCAGCCACCCATATAGAACCCCAGCCATAAGGAAACTATTCAAACCACCAAGGTGAGGGGAGAAGGTGGGGGGGTCAGCCTCAGAGAGTGTAGCAATGCAAATCCTGGCACCTCAGGAGGTTATTGTGAAATTGCACAATGGAATGCAATATTTGGTGAGGGCAACAAAACCAGAAATTGCTGGAAAAGTTCAGCAGCGTTGGCAGCCTCTGTGGAGAGAAATCAGAGTTAACGTTTCAGGTCCAGTGACCCTTGAAGGGACTGGAACCAACAGGAACCAAAACATTAACTCTGATTTCACTTCACTAATGCTACCGGATTGCTGGGCTTTTCCAGCAATTTTGGTTTTTGTCTCGGATTTCCATCATCCGTAGTTCTTTCAGCTTTTATTCGGTGAGGGCTCTTCAAACTGGCACAGTCTGCTGCCAGAAGGAAGCAATTGAGCTAAGCTCTGGTATTTGGAAGGTTTCTGAATAGATATGGAGTCTAATGGTGAGATGGTAGATGTGGGGCAACCAACATGAGGTTATGTGCCTTGTAGGTGGAAGATAGGCAGCCAGGAGGAGAGTCTTTCGCTTCACAATTCCTAGCCCCCTACTTGGTCTTGCCATCATAGTCTCTGATCCAATTTGGTTTCTGGAGAACATTGACCCCCAGGATGCTGACAGTGGGATATTCTGCAACGGTTATGCCAGTGCACATCAACAAACTGCTACTGAGATTAGCTACACATTATTTGATGATTTGAATAGTGTGGGTCAGCTCCTGATTGATCGCCACCTGCCCACAGTATTATTGCAGCTCAGCATGATATGTTTGGTCTATAATCCAACGTCATCTCACCAGCTATCACATTGTTGCACGTGCAAAGTAGTCCCTTTTTTAGATTATATCCTGACCATTATAATCTGTTTGATCAGTCTTTTGGTTTGGAGCCCTCTGTCAGAACAGTGCATAGAACAGAATGGCAAGATTGTTCAATAACTATCTCCCACAAACATCCAATACTCCAGGATTATCCTAGAGAGCAAAGAAAATTCCAAGCTTCATATCTGCATGCTTCAGTTGTGTCAGCATCACAGACTAACATCTATATTTCATCACTGTGTTTAAGAACGTGCCTAACAATGTGATAATGCCACATAATCTGTATTTTTTTTGTGTGTGATGTTAGCCATGTCACCAAGGATAAGTCGTCTAGTCTTTGAAATAGTGCAATGGATTATTTTATATCCCTTCCAAGCAGGCAGACATGACCTCAATATAGAAATACTTTCACAGTGCAATACTCCCTCAGTACTACATTGAATTGTTAGTCCTGATTTACATTCAAGCCCTGGAATATGACGCAAACTTCGGATCTTGTGCTTCCAGAACAAGAGTGCCAGCTACTAAACCGCAATGTTACACTGCCCATCTTTGCTTTAAATTCCCTTGCCCTGTGCTGTTCATTCTCAATCAAATGAGTAAGGACAAACACTGACAGTGATCCCACTAAAGACTGGGATAAATTCTTAATGATCCCAATGCCAGAAAACAGGGTAAGGCCATGAACAATTAAGTGAATCATAAAGAAAACTAATGATAAAAGGTTGGATAAATTTTGAAGAAAAACTAAATTGAGGACAAGAAATAGAAAAACAATCTAATAAGAAGCTCAAACATCGATAACAGCAAAGAAAAATCTTCAAATGGTGAAAATGAATCATTGTGTTTATGTACCAATACGGATGAAATGAGCATCACTGAGGATACTCAATAGCAAAATAAGGCAGGTTGGTCCAATGAACAAAGGCATTGCACTTTCATCTGTGGGGAGCTTCAACCCAGCTCTTATCAGATGCAAGCATTTCATGCTTCCCATGGAGATTAACAAACCAGAAGAGCTAATATTACCACATGACCATAATAAAGAAGCAATGAACAAAATGTCATTTTTTACAGTATTTTACCTTGGCGATCAAAGCAGAATTAACATATTAAAAAATGAATTAACAGGCAAATTATACTCAATGCAAAGTACACATCACACAGCAGATACAAAAGTGGACATTACAGATTTCCTATCTGGTCCACTCAACATACATGAACTGAAAATGTGTTGCTGGAAAAGCGCAGCAGGTCAGGCAGCATCCAAGGAGCAGGAGAATCGACGTTTTGGGCATGAGCCCTTCTTCAGAAATGAGGAAAGTGTGTCCAGCAGGCTAAGTAGATGGAAAGAGATTAAGGTGAGGGTGATAAAGTGAGGGTGATAGGCCGGAGTGTGGGTGGGTGCAGAGAGGTCAGGAAGAAGATTGCAGGTTCGGGAGGTGGTGCTGAGTTCGAGGGTTGGGACTGAAACAAGGTGGGGGGAGACGAAATGAGGAAACTGGAGAAATATGAGTTCATCCCTTGTGGTTGGAGGGTTCCTAGGCAGAAGATGAGGCGCTCTTCCTCCAGCTGTCGTGTTGCTATGGTCTGGCGATGGAGGAGTCCAAGGACCTGCATGCCTCCCGCTCCACCAAGAATATGTAGGTCCTTGGACTTCTCCATCACCAGACCATAGCATTATGACGGCTGGAGGAAGAGCGCCTCATCTTCCACCTAGGAACCCTCCAAC
>NC_057719.1:66274065-66274252 GCF_004010195.1 Chiloscyllium plagiosum
GGAGGTCATGTTGCAGCTGTACAGGACATTGGTTAGGCCACTATTGGATTTTTGCGTGCATTTCTAGTCTCCTTCCTATTGGAAAGATGTTGTGAAACTTGAATGGGTTCAGAAAAGATTAACAAGGATGTTGCCAGGGTTGGAGGATTTGAGCTATAGGGAGAGGCTGAACAGGCTGGGGCTGTTT
>NC_057719.1:66274287-66294701 GCF_004010195.1 Chiloscyllium plagiosum
GGCATGGATAGGATAAATAGACAAAGTCTTTTCCCTGGGGTCGGGGAGTCCAGAACTAGTGGGCATAGGTTTAGGGTGAGAGGGGAAAGATATAAAAGAGACCTAACGGCCAACCTTTTCACACAGAGGGTGGTACGTGTATGGAACGAGCTGCCAGAGGAAGTGGTGGAGGCTGGTACAATTGCAACATTTAAAAGGCATTTGGATTGGTATATGAATAGGAAGGGTTTGGAGGGTTATGGGCCGGGTCCTGGCAGGTGGCACTAGACTGGGTTGGGATATCTGGTCGCATGGACGGGTTGGACCGAATATTTCCATGCTGTACATCTCTAGGACTCTAGGACTCTATGACTCTGTGATGGGAACCTGGATGGCTCTATATCTTTATCTGGTTTCAACACAGTGTCAGTTTCCCTCAATTTAAAAGGTGAGACTCAAAAAAAAACAAACTTTAGGATTTGTGCATCATTCAACAAATAATTTCTTCACCCAGTTGCCCCCACACACTCCCTCATTGCACCCAAAACCACAAATTCTGGAATATATAACAAGTGATAAGTCAGCATGAATTGTAGATTTTTCACTCAGGGAGATAGTAGCATAATAGCAATTGGTAATTAAGAGGGCCAAGATAACCCTCTGTGAAACATGGGTTCAATTCCTACCATGGCAGCCAGTAGCAAAACTTCCAATACTTATTTAAAAAGAGATCTGGAATTTAAAGCCAGTTTAATTAATGTTAACCATGAAACTACCATCAATTAGTAAGCAAGCTGGTTCACTGATGTGTTTTAGAGAAGCAGGCAGTGTTGTCATGACAATATCACTGGACTGGTCATTCAGGGACCACAGATAATGCTCTGGGGACAGGGGCTCAAATACCACCACAGTGTAAAGTGAAATTAAAACCTGATACAAAAATAAATTTGAACTAAAAGCTAATCTAATGGTGACTATACTTTGTTGATTATTGTAATTTTTTTTTAACAAAGCCACAAGGGAAGGAAGTCCATCATCCTTACCCAATCTGAACTACACATGACTCCAGACCCACAACAATGTGGTTGACTCACAGCTGCCCTCTGAATTATGCCACTCAAGGGCAGTTAGGGATGGGCAACAAATTCCGGCTCAGCAAAGCGCACATCTCATGAACGAGTAACAGAAATATAAAAACTACCATTCTTACCTGGCCTAACCTACAGCCTTCAGATCCGTAACAATGGAGCTGCCTCTGAAACAGCCCTTAAGCCATTCAATTCAAGGGTAATCAGGAAATGAATAACAATAGATGGCCTTGCCAGTGACACCCATATCCCATGTAAGAATTAAAACAGAGCTTCTGAGATTAAGTTACTGAAGATGGCTGTGTTGAGTAAACTTTATATCTGACCCAAGTCACTGCTGGTAACTTAATGCCTTGTCAAATTAGCTTGTTGGAAACATGACAGCAAGAGAACATCCTTAAAAGGTAACTTGGATGTGTTTCAGCAAAGGTCAATTTTATATTTTTCTAATTTTTGAAGGCAAAATCTCTCCACTGACAGCTATTCAGAAGCGTCCTATTCAAATGTATCTCCAACAAAAGCAACAATAAGTAATTAGATGTACATCTGTTTTGTTTTTACAAATTCTCAATGAGGTGGTATTTGTTAATAGGTTTTGTACTGAAGTTAGTATTTCATACAGCATTGATCTGGTTACTTCCAGGAACATGAACTCAACCAGAGAAGCTTTTAATTACAGTTAGTGCAAATTGCTGTAAGGAGAATGGTTCCAGACTCACCATCACAACATTCATTTAAAAAGAGGACAGATCCACTCTATTGATCTGCCAGTTGTCAGCACATTAGAGTTGATAGCTTCTTCTAGTTATTGACTGATGATCTATGATGCCTTTTCTGTGAACTCATTCGCATGCTTGGTCAGCACTCAAACCAATCCAATTCTTCTTTTCTAAAATTGCCCTTCTTTTTTCCCCTACTCATTACTTAAAAATAGTCATTGCAGAATTAAAATGATCTCTTTATAATGATGTCACATAACAGCCCAACCTATTCGATTGCATTTCAGAAGGGGTTGACCAAGAACTATTCATTGCCCTCATCTCTCTGAAACTGGCTGCAATGTAACGATTCAGACGTGCCTCAATTAGCGTGAAAACTCTGAAATTGCATTCTGCATTAGGTTCCCTTGCCTCAGAAAAAGCCATAGGGAAATCAGCAAGTATTCCAACTTCCCCATACAATGTTATATCTTGTTCAAGCATTATAACTCATGTTTTAATGTTGACGTGAGTAAGAGAACTTAATGAACACAACCACTTGACCTGAAAAAATAGCCTGGGTAATTGCAGAGAATTTTAAAATCCAATAATTTGTCATTTCCAAATATAATAATTTAAAATAATATTTCCTATAACTTTGTTCCACATCAGGCTTTCTACTGAGCCCTTGGAGCCCTTTTTGATATTTTGAACTTTGACTTATGGAAAAATGTGGGGTCAAACTATTCACAAAAGGAAGAAATAAGAAAACTTAATTTAAAAAAATGCAAATTCTGAAATTGGGCAGATATTTTACATGATAAGATCCTTATTCTCCAAATGTTTTCTGTATTTAATGTGGTTTAAGCTTCAGCAATGAATTAAGATAATGTGTGTAAATACTTGGTGCTTGTCTAAGTAGGATAAAGAAAGATAATAGAAATAAGACTTGGAATGAATTAATACTAAACTGAAGTTTTATCTGCATGATTTAGCATACTTAGTTGCCTGTATAAACTTGGATAATACAGAAATTCAAATTACAGAGTGCATTTTAACACACATAGCTTTTAACAAACTGTACTTTGGAAAACATGTCCTCATTGAAAAGTAACAGATTGAAACATGTGTTTTGAAATCTTGAATTTAAAACAGTACCTTAGCTTCTGAAGTGGGCTCAAGAAAGCACAAACGACTGCCAAATCCTTCCGCTGAAAGGCAAAATTTACGTTGTTCCTTTTGAATGGTTGCAGTAGACTGAAGTACAACTTCATCATCCTATGAAAAGGAAACAGAGCCTGGTAAGAACAGCTCTTAATTTAGCTAACATTTTGATTGACAAGTGTTTGAACTACACGCAAGAAATCATTTGCAACGTAGCCCTCAATAACTTTCTGAACAGCCATATAAGATGCCCTCAAATAAACCTTTTTATTGGTTTTGCATCATATGTAACCAAAATAATGAGGCTGGAAAATGATACAAAGTAAGCGATATTCCAATATAGGTTTTTTAGGATACTATCCTACATATTTGAGCATTACGAGTCCAAGCTGATTGCTCTACAGTTCAGGTATAGAATTTCATTTCAGTAATTAAACTAAATATAATGCATCATTAATGCCATTCGGTTTTTTTTTCTATGAAAATCAATTGCAACTCTAATCTTCAACACCCTCAGTTGTTCTCAAGGGATCTCCTCATTTCCTCCTACAGTCATCATCTGAACCATTGCTGAAAGGGAGACTGATTGGGCAATAATCAGTCAGTCAAAATTACTCCTTAGGTTTTTATACCTGAGTGTTTGAATGGTTCACTAAAGCAAATAACTTTTTTTCTTTTTTTGAGGACTGGCTTCTTTTAAAAAATACGAATTTCAAAAGGATAATAACTGGTGAGATTGTTGCGTATTTGCCATATCATTTTGCGCTATATTTATCATCTGCAACATAATCTGATGACCGAACAAAGAACTTTCCCAAAACTTCTCCGTTTATCTTCTTTACGCCATTTAATATTTTGTATGTCTAAATAATTTACTTTCAGACTCAATAACTTCAAGTTTTGCAATAGCTCCCCTTGCACTTGGCACTATTTTTGTTCACCTTTGTGTAATATTTTGGGCTGCACTTTTAATTGTGAAAACCAAGTCAATGATAATTACAGATTGACTTTTGAGAGAGTCAATATAAAAGATTACTGGTCATTATTAGTTACAAAGACCCCTTCCAATATAAATATGTTTTCATAAGCATTAAAGTTTATCAGAAAGTAAAACAGAAATAATACTTAATAAAAGCAGTAATTTTTCAGTTCAGGACACCAGTTCAAGACACTGATTGACTAAGCACAGGTCTCTTGTTCTGTTCTGCAAGCTGAACTTCTCCTGTATTCAGTCTTCCTATCTTGTGCACTGAACCACTTAAACTTCAGGCCTATTAGTTCTTATTAGTCATTACATCCCAATGTTTAATTGGTCTTAGTAGTGCACGAACAGTGCATGAAAAATCCACAGTTAATTTTAGAATGGCTAATAATATTTGCCCTATTAGTGATTGATTTCTTTAAAAAAATGGTCATCTTAGAGGAATCACTTCCTACTGTCCTGTGATTCTTTTGACAGGCCAATCATTTTGTAAGATCATGCCTTTTGTTAACAGCTGGCTTCTCTTAGCTTACCAACTCCACAGATCTTTACCAAGATTAGGTGGCACCAGTGAAGCCATTCGTGTGTCTGTCTGGAAGTGTGTAGCCTCATCTTCCAGTAATTTAATGTTGTTCCAACTGATACATTTTAAAAAGGTCAGAATAGCTAAACGACTCACTACAGAACCTAATTCCAAAGTAATATGCAGTGTGTACACCAGTAAGCTGTTAAATTCTTTAAATTACAAAGCCGAACCAATTCAAAACATAGCTGTGTCTTTGAGTAAATACAATGACTTCATACTGTGGTGATGAATACTCCAAATGTTAGGGTGTAACTAAGAATAATTTGTGCAGCCCTATGCTCCAGTTTTCTATAACAACTGCAAATTCTGAGTTGACATCTAGCTTGTTAAACAAGCAATTTAACCATATTTGAACAGAAAGAACAAAAACATTTCATTGCAACTGAAATCTTATTTTAAGTGACTGAACAGCAACATTGTTTTAATTTATGCAATAAACAAGACATTGATGTATTTTTGTATTTTTTTATAAATAAAGCTTGTGAAACCCATGGATTTGTTTTTGTTACAGAAACTTTTCACAGCACTGCATCTCTATATCAGCCCAAGAGGCATTTTTAAAAAAAATTAACACAACAAAATAGGGAATACTTGGACTAATGATGCAGTAAAGGGTTTCACCTATTGAAATGTTTTATTACAGTTGGGTCCTGAAATTTTGAATAGGTACCTAGACCTTTATTGATATTAGAAAACTCTTTTATATGCAAAAAATGATAAAAGTGTGGAATTGTTTCCACATCAGACAATTGATACTCAGACCCAAGGATCAAGAAGTAGTCTAAACATGGTAGCTGTCCTGCCTGATCTACACCAGCTCTTTTTACATCATATGGCTTTATGTTTAATCGTGCCATATTCCCTCTTAAAACTCTGACTGAAATTCAATATCTCATGCAATGAAACCCTGACTGTGTAGTGAGTTTAACTCAATATTTTTCAAAGTGTAAAATTCTCACAAACTCCTTACAATCGTCAAGGAGACATCAGTATGCCAAGTAACATCTATCCATCAATAAATTGCCCACTATCTCTCAGTTTGTCAGAACCACTCAACGCTAGACATTGAAATAGTTTTCACTGAGAAATAGTCAGAAAGACTGCTCACCAAAGAAGCAAGAGTAAAGCTACTAATATCAATGCAGCTTTTAACAGAGCTTAGCCCAAAGATCTTGAGAGATTAGGAAGACAGTGGGGGTTAAAAGATAACTTCCCAGTGGCTAAAGTCATAAATAATCCAAAGTATTATTTCTGCAGTTGGTGCCATAAAGATCCAAAAGAATGATCATCCCTAAAGTATTGTTGCAGAAATTCAAGGGAGTATTACCTTTAGCAATGCTATCATTGACAATCCTGCTACCATAATGTCAGGTGTGGATTTATAATTCATACAGCTACAATTGCAAAGTTCACAATCTTCATTTATATCCCCTTCTTTGATAACAAAATTTATGCCAGCCACCACTGGGCCTAGACACTATCTTGTTTTGCCTTGTAAATGTAGGGAACATTTATGCCACTTGAGTGTTAGGCAATGACCACATAATCGCTGTATCAGAGAGCACTCATTAGGAGGAGAAAGTGAGGACTGCAGATGCTGGAGATCAGAGCTGAAAATGTGTTGCTGGAAAAGCGCAGCAGGTCAGGCAGCATCCAAGGAACAGGAGAATTG
The DNA here is from genome assembly GCF_004010195.1 of Chiloscyllium plagiosum. Lineage (NCBI taxonomy): Eukaryota > Metazoa > Chordata > Chondrichthyes > Orectolobiformes > Hemiscylliidae > Chiloscyllium > Chiloscyllium plagiosum. The sequence continues at coordinate 66,280,457 of NC_057719.1, forward strand.
ACGTTTCGGGCATAAGCCCTTCTTCAGGAATGAGGAAAGTGTGTCCAGCAGGCTAAGATAAAAGGTAGGGAGGAGGGACTTGGGGAGGGGCGTTGGAAATGTGATAGGTGGAAGGAGTCAAGGTGAGGGTGATAGGCCGGAGTGGGGTGGGGGCGGAGAGGTCAGGAAGAAGATTGCAGTTTAGGAAGGCGGTGCTGAGTTCGAGGGATTTGACTGAGACAAGGTGGGGGGAGGGGAAATGAGGAAACTGGAGAAATCGGAGTTCATCCCTTGTGGTTGGAGGGTTCCTAGGCGGAAGATGAGACGCTCTTCCTCCAGCCATCGTGTTGCTATGGTCTGGCGATGGAGGAGTCCAAGGACCTGCATGTCCTTGGTGGAGTGAGAGGGGGAGTTGAAGTGTTAAGCCACAGGGTGGTTGGGTTGGTTGGTCCGGGTGTTCCAGAGGTGTTCTCTGAAACGTTCCGCAAGTAGGCGGCCTGTCTCCCGAATATAGAGGAGCCACATCGGGTGCACTCATTAGGGGCTATTTTGCCCATTATGCTCACATCATTTCACTACTCTTCCCTCTTAACTCTATGAGTACCAAACACTTGCAACTGATAGTTGGGATAGTTTGCCACACATCCTCTTTCAATGTTGAGTCTAAAAGCTTGTTTAATAATCAATGACAGAGGAACCATTACTGATGAGTCTTAACAAAAACATGCACTTGACTTGCTAGTGTGACATTTTATACATGATAGCAATAGGTATACTTCACTTTAAGTTACACAACACCAGGTTACAGCCCAATGAAGTTTTTTTGAAATCACAAGCTTTCGGAACGTAGCCCCTTCATCACGTGTAGTTTACCCCAGTCCAACCCCGCACCTCCAAATCATCACTTTAAGTAATTAGATATGATTACAACTATAAAAAGGAACCAGGTCTGCCATAGCTGTCTCCATCAAGACATCATGCAATACTGTTTTTCTATCCAAAGAATGTATGCTGCCAACAGATTGGTGGAGCTAATGCACCTTCAATCTTAACTCTTTCACCTCTATTATGCTATATAACAGCACTGTATTATTTTTCTTTTTCAAGCATATACATGACCGAACTGGATTTCCACCATCATGTCAGACATTACATTCCAGGTAAATCAAAACTCCCCTCTGATTCTTCTGCTGATTCTCTTACCATCTCTAACAAAGGAAGCCACTCATCAACATTCTAGAGATCACCACTAACCCAAAGTTACAATGGATCAGCCATACCAATCTAGAGACAAAAAATAAAAATCTCAACATTACATAATTAGTGCATCTGACCTCTCAAAACCTCTCCGATAATAAGTTAGTCAAGTAATGGAATGCTCACAACTTGCCTGAATTGATTCAGCCATTACACGTTCGTTCAGGATAGAGCATTCTATTAGATTCAGTGCATACCATGAAGCTGAATTTCCTCCCACTTCTATCAGTGCACTATAGTAGCAGTATATAATGCAGCAGTATATTACTACAGCAATTCACCAAATATTTGCTTCAACTATACTTTCCAGCTGGACTTCATCTACCTCATAGAAGGACAAAATTAGCAAGATCATAGAAATACTATTAACTTCAATTTTTCCTTTGGTGTGCTATTTGGATAAATATTACTTTATTTTGTCACTGGATTAAAATCCTGGAATTCCATTGCAAACATCCTCTTGCTGCAAGGGTCAGAGCAATGTCAGCTTCACAGAGCAAGGGCAACAAAACCAGCTTTGCTAGTGTCACAGTCAAAAAACAAAAATAAAAACTTGCAGCCCTTACAGTAGTGGCAAATTGGGAAACTGAACTTGTGGAATCAAACAACTCCTAGCACCTGACTAGTACGCAGCAGTTCCATTACATATTAAGGGAACAGGTATCCTTCCCTTACACGTGAGTCCACACTATGTAAGCTCTCACAACTCTGTTCAAATTAAGTTACTTTAATTTAATAACAGGCATCACAGATAATCACAGCTTTTACCCACATACCGATAACAAATAAAACTTGACATGTAATGTTAATTACATCTTAAACATATCACACTGAATTCTAAAGGGATATAAATTCCCAGAAAAGGGAGAAACCTGAACAAGAGACATACAAAAAAGATTGCCAAACCTATTGCTTTCTTTCAGAAGCACTCCTAGTCCATTTGGTGTGATCAAAGTATCACCTTGGATATCACTGCAGTTACAAGAAATAGGATGGACATCGTGCTCAGAAATTAGGGACACTCTCATTGAAATATATACAATTTTTATACAGTTTGACAGGGGAGATGCAGAGAGGTTGTTTTCCTAGGTTGGAGAATTGACCATTAGGAAAATAGTCTCAGAATTCATGATTAACTATTTAATATGGAGATGTGCAAAAATTCTTCAGTTAGAGGCTTAAATTTTTTTTGTTCCTTTTTCATGGGATGTGGGAATTGCTGGTGAGGCCAGCACTTATTGTTTGTTCCCAGTTACTGTCAAGAAGATAGTGAGCTGCTTACTTGAACAGCTACAATTGACTTGATCTTCCAAGTCAGGATACTTAATAGTTTGGAGGCGAACTTGCAGGTGGTGGTGTTCCCCATGTATCTGCAGCCCTTTCCTTCTAGTGATAGTGGTTATGGGTTTAACAAGCACTGTCTCTAAGGAGCCTCAGTAAACATCTACAGTGCAGATTGTAGGTAGTATATACCGCTGTTACTACTGTGTGCCAGTGGTGGATGGCATGAATGCGGTGTCAGTCAACATGGATGTTTTCTCATGGATGGTGTCAAGCTTCTTGAGTGTTGTTGGAGCTGCACGCAATCATGCGTGTGGGGGAATATTCCATCACACTCCTGACTTGTGCCTTGCAGATGGTGACAGGTTTTTCAAAGTCAGGAGGCGAGTTGCTCATTGAAGGTTCCTAGCATCTGGCCTACTCTCGTACCCATTGTATTTAGATGGTGATTCTCATTCAGTTTCTGGTCAAGATGGCTTTGAAATTCTCTGTTCCTGGATCAGTGAACCATCATCTTCAGTATACCCAAGACTGGGATATTTAGGTATTAAGAGAATCAATGAATATGGGAGATCAGGCAGGAAGAAATCAAAGTGAAAGCTCAGCTATGATTTTATTGAATGACAGAGAAGACAGAAGGATCCTTGTGGCCTTCCCTTTATCCTATTTCTCATGGTTTTAACACCAACAAATTGTCTTTTAAACATGGAAAATTATTTCTCTTAAGTCCCACCTGATTGAATTTGTAAACGTTATGTTGAACGAATGAACTTTTACGAAAGCTGAACACTGCAGAAGCTGGAAATCTGAAATAAAAATACAATATGCTGGAAACACTCAACATGTCAGGAAACGTGAGACCACTCTTGGAATACTGCATACAATTTTAGTCCCTTCCTAGAGAAGGAATATAATTCCAATGAAGGCAGTTCAGAGTTGGTTCATTAGATTGATTCCAGAGATGAAAGGTTTGTCTTATGAAGACAGATTCACCAGTTTAGGCCTATACTCTCTGGAGTTCAGAAGAATGAGTGGAGATCTAAGGGATGTGTATAAGATGCTAAAGGGGCTTGACAAAGAAGATGGACACAGGATATTAGAAAGGATGTCCTGCATCTGGATCCCTCTCTCTAGCCGTTTACAGCCGAGGTTTCTCTGCTCCTGTGCACACCTCGCCCTTCCCAACCAGCACCACCAATTCCACCCTCTGTCTTTCTTTGAGCTGACTGCATTCAGAGCTCTCAGATCCAGTCCTTACTTTGTAACCACATCTACTGACAAGGATGGAACTGCTGTTGTCTGCGAACTGGGTTCTATATTATGGAGGCTGAACTCCAGCTCTAATACCTCTTCCTGTCCCCCTAGACCATGATCGACCATGGCTGTGTCCACAGTGCTCCAGCAAAGCTTAGCGCAAGCAGAATGAACAACATCTCATTTTCCACTTGGGGACCCTGCAGTCTTCAGAACTCAATATTAAGTTCAATAGTTTTAGGGCCTGAGCACCTTCTGCCATGTCTTTACCCTAACCCCAAACACCAGGCCTTGTCATCACATAGACTCTTATCACACCTAAGGCATTGTAATTGCCCCAATAGCAGCTATTCAAATTCCCAAGATGACCTTGCCTGTCCAACTGTTTTTCAGTCTCTCTGGGTTCCATCTCCACCTATCGTTTAGTCCTCCCCAATTCTCCACCCCACCTTCAGCACAAATACTACTTTTTCCTAGCAAAGGAAGGATTACTGGACCAGAAACGTAACCCTGCCTTCTTTCCACAGATCTACAATAGTGAGTAGAGTTTTGTTTTAATTTATGTGTTGCTATTGATATCTGTCTCTTGATTAAGCTTTAAAAATATAAAAACATAGTTACACAGCTAGCCTGATGCAGTGTTTTTACAGCAGTAAAGCTTGCTACTTTCATGTCTGTAGATTTTTAAGGTACAGAGATAGCCTTTAGTAGAGTGGTGTGCTCTTCCCATTGGATGTGGGAGATTAGGGAGAGTTTCAATGTTACTGATGATTGTGTCTATAGGAAGTGTGTTTCATCGCGAATCCTATCGGATCGTAGTTTGAGGAGCGGAGTTGGAGCGGCAGTTCGAGGCAATGAGGAATGTACAGGAACTACAGGGTGTGATGGACGGCAGCTGCAGGGAGTGAGATAAAGCGAAGATACAGTCAGGTAGATGGATGACCACCAGGAAAAGGTAGGAGAGAGAGATAGGTAGTGCAGGAGTCTCCTGTGGCTGGCCCCATCTCAAACAAGTATGCTATTTTGGAAAATGTAGGGGGTGATGGACTCTCAGGGGAATGCAGCGCTGACAGCCAGGTTTCTGGTACTGAGACTGGCTCTACATTAGGTACACAATCAATTATGGTAAGGGACTCTCTAGTCAGAGGCACAGACAAACGTTTCTGCAGCTGACAGTGAGACGTCAGATTGGTGTGTTACCTTCCTGGAACCAGGATCAAAGATATATCAGAGAGAGTGCAGAATATTGTCAAAGGGGAGAGGGACCATTGGCACTAACGACATAGGAGGAGAAAAGGATGTGATTCTGAGAAGAGAATATAGAAAGTTAGGCAAGAATTTTAAAAGGAAGTCCTCGAGGGTAGTAATATCTGGATTACTCCCATTGCCATAAGGGAGTGAGGGTAGGAATAGGAGGATAGAACAGATGAATTCATGGCTGAGGAGCTGGTGCAGGGGAGTAGGTTTCACAGTTTTGGATCACTGGAATTTCTTTTGGGGTAGATGAGACCTGTATAAGAAGGAAGGATTGCATCTGCACCAGAAGGGGACTAATATACTGTGGGGAGATTTGCAAGAGCTGCTTGGAAGGATTTAAATTAGTAAGGTGTTGGGGGGTAGGACCCAGGGAGATAATCAGGAAAGAGATCAGTCTCAGATGGGAAAAGAAGCAAGTCAAACAGGCAGGGCAGACAGGAACAAAGTAGAGAAGGCAATAGGACTGATAAATTAAAGAGCAATTATTTCAAAACAAGAGGCCGAACAGGTAAGGCTGATTAAGATTAGATTAGATTACATTACAGTGTGGAAATAGGCCCTTCGGCCCAACAAGTCCACACCGACCCGCCGAAGCGTAACCCACCCATACCCCTACATTTACCCCTTCACCTAACACTACGGGCAATTTAGCATGGCCAATTCACCTGACCTGCCACATCTTTGGACTGTGGGAGGAAACCGGACCACCTGGAGGAAACCCACGCAGACACGGGGAGAACTTGCAAACTCTACACAGTCAGTCGCCTGAGGCGGGAATTGAACCCGGGTCTCTGGCGCTGTGAGGCAGCAGTGCTAACCACTGTGCCACCATGCCGCCCAGGTCATGGTTAGGAACATGGGGCTGGGATATCATAGCAATACAGAGACATGGCTCAGGGATGGACAGGACTGGCAGCTTAATGTTAAAGGATATACATGCTATAGGAAGGATAGAAAGGGGGGAAAGAGAGGAGGTGGAATGGCATTTTTGATTAAGGATAACATTACAGCTGTATTTAGGAAGGACATCCCTGGAAATACATCCAGGGAAGTCATTTGGGTGGAAATGAGAAATACGAAAGGAATGATCACCTTACTGGCATTGTACTACCACTCAATTGAGAGTCCCCAGCAGTTAGCAGGAAATTGAGAAAAACATTTCTAGGGAGACCTCAGTTATCTGTAAGAATAATAGTGTGATTATGGAAGGGGATTTTAACTTTCCAAACATACACTTGGGGACTTCCATAGTTTTAAGGGCTTGGATGGAGAGGAATTTGTTAAGTGTGTACAAGAAAAATTTCTGATTAAGTATGTGGATCTACCTATTGGGAAGGTCCCAAACTTGACCTACTCTTGGGGACAGTGACCATAATTCTATTAATTTTAAAATAGTGATGGAAAAGAATAGATCGAATCTAAAAGCTAAAGTTCTAAATTGGAGGAAGGCCAATTTTCAAGGTATTAGGCAAGAACTTTCAAAAATTGATTGAGGGCAGATTTTCACAGATAAAGGGATGGCTGAAAAATGGGATGCCTTCAAAAATGACATGAGAGTCCAGAGACAGTATGTTCCTGTTAGGGTGAAAGGAAAGGCTGGTAGGTGTAGGGAATGCTGAATGATGAAGAGAAATTAAGGTATAGACAGCAGAGATCGAGTGAATCGCCAGAAGAGTATAAAGGCAATAGGAGTATACTTGAGAATGAAATTAGGACAGCAAAAAGGGGAGATGAAATAGTTTTGGCAAATACTGTTAAGGGGCCCTAGAATCCAAAGGGATTCTATAAATATATTAAGGACAAAAGGGTAACTAGGGAGAGAATAGGGCCCCTCAAAGATCAGCAAGCCAACCTATGTATGGAACTGCAGGAGATGGGGGAGATACAAAATGAGTATTTTCCATCAGTGTTTACTGTAGAGAAGGACATGGAAGATAGAGAACGTGGGGAAATAAATAGCGACATCTTGACAAACGTCCATATTACAAAGAAGGAAGTGCTGAATATCTTAAAACACAAAAAGGTGGATAAATCCCCAGGACCTGATCAGGTGCACCCTAGAACTCTGTGGGAAGCTAGGGAAGTAATTGCTATGGACTTTGCGGAGATATTTATATCATCAACAGTCACAGGTGAGGTGCCAGAAGACTGGAGATTGGCTAACCTGGTGCCACTATTTAAGAAGGATGGTAAGGAAAAGCCAGAGTACTATAGACCGGTGAGCCTGACATCAGTGGTGGGCAAGTTTTTGGAGGGAATCCTGAGAGACAGGGTTTTCATGTATTTGGACAGGCAAGGACTGATTAGGAATAGTCAGCATGGCTTTGTGCGTAGGAAATTATGTCTCACTAACTTGATTGAGTTTTTTGGAGAAGTAACAAAGAGGATTGATAAGGGCAGAGCGGTGGATGTGATCTATATGGACTTCAGTAAGGCTTTCGACAAGGTTCTTCATGATAGACTGGTTAGCAAGGTTAGATCTAGTGGAATACAGAAAAACTAGGCATTTAGATACAGAAGTACCTCAAAGGTAGATGGCAGAGGGTAGTGGTGAAGGCTTGCTTTTCAGACTGGAGACCTGTGATTAGTTGTGTGCCAAAAGAATCGGTGCTGGGTTCACTGCTTTTTGTCATTTATATAAATGGTTTGGATTTGAACATAGGAGGTATAGTTAGTAAGTTAGCAGATGACATCAAAATTGGGGCTGTAGCGGAGAGCGAGGAAGTTACCTCAGATTACAACGGGATTTTGATCAGATGGGCCAATGGGCTAAGCAGTGGCAGATGGAGTTTAATTTAGATAAATGCTAGGTGCTGCATTTTGGAAAGGCAAATCAGGAAAGGACTTAAACACTTAATGGTAAGTCCTGGCGAGTGTGGCTGAACAATGAGACCTTGGAGGACAAATTCATGGTTATCTGAAAGTGAAATAGGAGGTACATAGGTTAGTGAAGAAGGTGTTTAGTGTGCTTACCTTTATTGGTCAGTGCAATAGGTAAAGGAGTTTGAAAGTCATGTCCCTGCTGTACAGGACATTTGGAGTATTACTTACAGTCCTGGTCCCTCCTACAGGAAGAATGTTGTGAAATTTGAAAGGATTCAGAAAAGATTTACAAGGATGTTGCCAGGATGGGAGGGTTTGAGCTACAGGAAGAGGCTGAATATGCTGGGGCTGTTTCCCTGGAGCATCGGAAGCTGAAGGGTGACCTGATAGAGGTTTATAAAATCACGAGGTACGTGGATAGGATAAATAGACAAGGTCTTTTCCCTGGGTTGGGGGAGTCCAGAACTAGAGGGCATAGATCTAAGGTGAGAGGGAAAAGACATATAAGGGAGCTAAAGGTCAACATTTTCACCCAGAGGGTGGTGCATGTATGGAATGAGCTGCCAGAGGAAGTGGTGGAGGCTAGTACAATTACAACATTTAAAAGGCATCAGATTGAGTATATGAATAGGAAGGGTTTAGAGAGATACCGGTCGATGCTGGCAAATGGAACTAGATTTACATAGGATAGGTTGTCAGCATGGATGAGTTGGACGGAAGGGTCTATTGTTATGTTGCAAACCTCTATGCTCTCAGACCTTCTGATCTTCTCCAGCAATTTCCATTTTTGTTAGAGAGGATGTTTCCTCATGTGGGGCCCTCTAGAATGAGAGATGATAGCTTTAGAATGACGGGCAGCAGATTTAAAACAGCGATGAAGAGAAATTATTTCTCTCAAAGGGTCATGAGTCTATGGAATTCATTCCCTCAGTGTAGTGGATTTTAGAACATTGAGTAACTTTAAAGGGGGAGATAAAAATGATTAAGTAGCAATGGGTTCAAGAGTTATAGTGGGGAACGCAGGGATCTAGAATTGAGGCTGAGATGAGATCACTGGTGATTGTATTAAGCGGACAGAGCAGACTTGATGAGCTGAATTGTATACTCCTGCTCCTTCTCCTTATGTTGTAACATATATGGAGAGAGAAGCAGAGTGATAATTAAAAGGATATCAAACTGAAATACAAACCGGAAAAAGTTAGAGATGTAACAGGTTGTAAGCGTACAGGTGCAGGGCAAGGGCAGGCTGGGGAAGATGTAACCAATGGGAAGGTCTGTGATGAAGTCAAAGGCAGGAGAGGTTAAAGCACTAAAGGCACGATGGCACAAAGCGAAAGGTAATTGTGGAGCAAGAAACAACAATATGGGTGTCAAGGTGGTGTCAAGTTTGATAGCTGAGTCAATAGCAGTCCAAAAAAATGACAGTAGTTACAATCTGTTGAACTTAATATTGAGTCTGTAAGGTTGTGATTTCAAACTCAAATTCAAGGATTTCAAATTCCATTGAGTTTCACCAGAACAGTACAGGAGGCAGAGGTCAGAGACAATGGAGAGTTAAACAATATTTCCAATTGCAACTGTCCATTTGTACCAGGGCTATCGGGGATTGTTTAAATATGCAAGTGAAGAAATTTCTCCTCGTCATCATCATCAGCAGTCCCTCAATTCAAGGACAATGTCTATTCAGGGTTGCAATCATCTGCCGTGAGTCTTCATATGACCAGGTTGAATCCCAGCCGACAGATATTTGGACACACAAGGCAAGATACCCTACAAGATACTGAGATCCAGAATGCAGGAGTTGCTACCTTTACTTATGTACTCTGTTGCCGCACAAGTAATTACGGCTCAAAGTGTGATGCAGCTTGTTAGACAATTTGCAACACTTTGAATGATTAATAGCAAGCTCCTCTCTGTTACTAATGTACCTCAAGGGGAGTTTTGGAGAGTCCTTGAGGAGCTCTCTTTGATTTCCCTTAGAAAGTTGGCCAGCTGAGAGCTGAGAAATCAGGAGCTCTGGGCATCAACACGACTTGGCCATTTGGAAACAGTGTCCAGTTCTCTGTAACTGATTTTGCAGGAGCTTTGCTTGAAGAGCTGGTTTCAAAGATACTATCATTTGAACAATGGTCCTTCCATTGAATCTAAAACATGTGCCTGTGGCATGTGAATGGAATTTCTCTACTGTGCTCTGTTTTGCAGATCCAGAGTCAAAGTCTCATGACAGTGCAGGAGTTTGATGATGACAATTGCTCTGTGCATACAACTTCATTGATTTGCAGAAATCTGTTGCTTGTCATCCTACAGTTAATTGGTCAAATCATATTCTGATACTTTGATTCCTTATTCTAGCCAAAGCAGAAAAACCTTTCACCATCTAATCGGTTATGCCATTAAGAATCTTATACATTTCAATGATATCGCTTCTCAATCTTTTAAATTCCTGGGACTATAGGTCATTCTGCTTGATCGCTCCACATACATCAGTCTTCATGCCAGGTATCAATCTACCAAACTTTTATTCTCTCCAAGGCATAAAATAAGGAGACCAAAATTGTATACGGTATTCCTGATGTGTTCTCAGCAAAGTGTTACACAATGTTAAAATAATTCTTTATTTGTGTATTACAACTCTCTTGCAATAAAGGCTAACATGTCATTTGCTTTGCTGTGATTTGTGTAGAATTTCCTTCCGAATCATAACATTCACCATTTATAAAGTATTCTGCTTTTCCATCTCTTTCTGAAGTGGATACTTTTACACTTTCCCACATTATCTTGTCACTTTCTCTCTCAATCACTTAACCAGTCCATCTCCCTTTGTAGTTTTTCTTTGTTATTGTCATGACTTACTTTCTCATTTAACATTGCATCATTATCAAATTTGGTCCCTACATCTAAATCATTGATATAGATTGTGGGCGGCACAGTGGTAAGCACTGCTGCCTCACAGCACCAGAGACCCGGGTTCAATTCCCACCTCAGGTTACTCTCTGCGTGGAGTTTGCACATTCTCCCCATGTCTGCATGTGTTTCCTCTGGGTGCTCCGGTTTCCTCCCACAGTCCAAAAATATGCAGATTAGGTGAATTGGCCATGCTAAATTGCCCGTAGTGTTAGGTGAAGGGGTAAATGTAGGGGAATGGGTCTGGGTGGGTTGGGCTTTGGCGGGTCGGTGTGGACTTGTTGGGCCGAAGGGCCTGTTTCCACACTGTAAGTAATCTAAAAAAAATCTAAATTGAAGGCCTTTGTACTGATTGTTGAATCATTTAATTGGTTATTTACTGCTATCATGAAAATGACATACTAATTACTCTGCTTTCCACCATTTTTGAAGCAATCCTTAATCCATGCTAATATAACTCAAACCCACAAGTTCTAATTCTATTACAATATTGTGGACTGCATATCATCGAATGCATAACAGCAATCAAAACATACTTCATCTACTGATGGTCCCGCATCTACCTTACTATTTACACACTTTAAGTAGCTAAGATCATTGTCAAACAACTTTCCTTTTATAAGGTAGTATTGAATCGCTGTAATTATTTACCAATCTTATAATGTTCGCAGTGCTTGCATTTTCTTCAAAGTTAACATTTTCTGATGGCTGAATTCAGTCCCATGTATGAGTACATCAGCTGTAAGGTCACAATCAGGGCAGCTCTATTTCTATCAATTAAATTTGCTTCAAAGCACCTTGGCCAAAATTTCAGCAGGTTACCAACCTCGGAGAAGGAGGCAGCTTCAAATATAGGGTGCATAAGAGATGAATATAAGCTCAAACGCCATCACATAAATAACAGCAAAATATTACAGATGCTAGAACTTTGAAATAAAACAGCAATGTTGGAGAAACTCAGCAGATCTAACAACATCTATGGAGAGAGAAACATAGTCTATGTTTCAAGTCCAATATGACTTCTCTCCAGGACTGACAAAGGGAACATTTCAAAAGTGCGCATTCCTTTGATTTTGATTATGTGTCAGATCCCAAGATATACTTTGTTTGCGTTCTGAACTCAGTCAATTTTCTGTAAACTGATCTTGCAAATAATTGGGGCTTATTTTTTGAAACATGAACACCAGCAATTGAGGAGAGGCTATATTTAGAGCAAGGAGCCTGCATCACCCACATATTAGGCTAGATCTAAACTGCAGGCTGGGAACGGGTTTTTGACAACTTAAGCAGAGTCTGCTTCACTAATTAGTCATAGAACATAAAAAAAAACAACCTATTTTATCCCCTGGAGGTTTGCAAGCATGTAAATATAAATGTAATCGTTTCTAACTGATTTTAAATAGCCACAGTAAACCTTGTAAGATTATATAAATAAATGAGCAATATTCTTTCCCTTTACTGTAAATATTTCTTGCAGTGACAAATGAGTGGGCACTTAGAAACAGATGCAATGAGATGCCAGTGAGTGCTGGTCAGAGAGTCCCATTAACAGTAACCCGAGAGGACTAAAATATTAACTTGTGTCTTTCATCTTCACATGGTTTCAGATTAAGATTTAACTTCAAAATACCTTCGGCACAATTATCTTCAGGAAATATGAAATTAATTTCATTCATGTCTACTTAAGTAATACACATTAATTTTAACTTTGTACACCCCAGTCCAACACCGGCATCTCCAAATCATTAATTAGGAATAGCTTCTTAAAGAAAAATGCAGCATTCATAAAACTGTCAACTAGGCAACGAACCAAAATTTTAGTACATAATGTTTTGTTTGTCTTCTCAGGTGAATCCACTAAGACTTAAACTAGTGTGACTGATTCACCTTCTGTCAATTATTTAGAGCACTAAACAAAATGAATAATTAAATGAATGAAAGGGCTATAACCACAATTTCCTAACTTTATCTAGAACCTACCATCACTTTATCCATTGCCAACTGATAATTAGTGCAATATATGCAGAGCACAAGCAGCGACAAAGAAACAAATCATTTGTTTTACTAAACAGTTAAGGCTAATGACAGAAGTACTTACTGAGTGCATAGGAAGGACTTCATGTAACACAATTCTTAGGTATCTGACACCTCTACAGACAATGTTGATCTTGGGCATTTTACTCATGGTGTTAAAATACAATACGATTTGAGCCTTAGCTCTTTTAGATATTGGCAAATCAACTCAGTGTGCTAAGGATAAAGAAGGCAATTTATGAATTCAAAAGCTGGAAACAAGTTTCCCAGAATCCAAACTTTTTTTAAAAAAGTCTTAATGCAAAATTAGCTTATGATTAACAAGAGAACAGATCAAAAAATGTTACGTACAGCTCACAACTTTGTTCATACCAATTAGGAATAGGAATAGACCATTTGGCCCTTCAAATCTTTACCATCATTCAATAAGATCATGACAGATCTGTTTGCGTTTTCAACTCCACATTCCATTCCGTCTCCAATCATTTTGAATTTCTTGCCCATCAACAAAAGTTCTCCCTGTGTCTGCCCAGGTTTCCTCCGGGTGCTCCGGTGTCCTCCCAGAATCCAAGAGGTGCATGTTAGGTGGATTGGCCATGCTAAATTACCCATAGTAGGTTAGGTGCATTAGTCAGGGGTAAATACAGGGGGAATGGTTGCCCTTTGGAAGGTCAGTGTGGACTTGTTGAGCTGAAGGGCCTGTTTCCACACTGTAGGGATTCTATTCTATGAAAATAATTCATCTACTGCAATGTGACAGATATTTAATGATGCCAGCTCCACTGCCTGCTGAGGCACAGTGTTCCAATACTACAGAATCCAACAAAGAATCCAACACCTCATCTCAGTCCCAGAACACCTACTTTAAAAATTCAGTCTCCTGGTTAGGGAATAATCTACAAGAATCAACATCATTTCCACTTTTACTTTGTCAAGGCCAACGGGATCTTCTAAGCTTTAATTAAAAACACCCTTGTCTCCTCTAAACTGCATAGAGTCATAGTGATGTACAGCACGGAAACAGACCCTTTGATCCAACTCATCCATGCCAACCAGATATCTCAAACCAATCTAGTCCCTTCTGCCAGTACCTGGCCCATATCCCTCCAAACCCTTCCTATTCATATACCGATCCAGATGCCTTTTAAATGTTGCAATTATACTAGCCTCCACCACTTCCTCTGGCAGCTCATTCCATACACGTACCACCCTCTGTGTGAAAAGGTTGCCCCTTAGGTCTCTTTTATATCTTTCCCCTCTCATCCTAAACGTATGCCCTCTAGTTCTGGACTCCCCCAACCCAGGGAAAATACTTTGTCTATTTATCCTATCCATGCCACTCATGAGTTTATAAACCTCTATAACATCACCCCTCAGTCTCCGACGCTCCAGGGAAAACAGATCCAGCCTGTTCAGCCTCTCCCTGTAGCTCAAATCCTCAAACCCTGGCAATATC
>NC_057719.1:66295307-66308927 GCF_004010195.1 Chiloscyllium plagiosum
AAATACATGTACATCCTGTCCCTCAGGATTCCCTCCAATAACTTGCCCACCACCGAGGTCAGGCTCACCGGTATATAGTTCCCTGGCTTGTCTTTACCGCCCTTCTTAAACAGTGGCACCATGTTTGCCAACCTCCAGTCTTCCGGCACCTCACCTGTGACTATCGATGACACAAATATCTCAGCAAGAGGCCCAACAATCACTTTTCTAGCTTCCCACAGAGTTCTCAGGTACACCTGATCAGGTCCTGAGGATTTATCCACCTTTAACCGTTTTGAGACATCCAGCACTTCCTCCTCTGTAATCTGGACATTTTGCAAGATGTCACCATCTATTTTCCTACAGTCTATATCTTCCATATCCTTTTCCACAGTAAATACTGATGCAAAATATTCATTTATATCTCCCCCATTTGCTGTGGCTCCACAAAAAGTCCGCTTTGCTGATCTTTGAGGGGCCCTATTCTCTCCCTAGTTACCCTTTTGTCCTTAATATATTTGTAAAAACCCTTTGGATTCTCCTTAATTCTATTTGCAAAGCTATCTCATTTCCCCGTTTTGCCCTCCTGACTTCCCTCTTAAGTATACTCCTACTTCCTTTATACTCTTCTAAGAATTCACTGATCTATCCTGTCTATAACTGACATATGCTTCCTTCTTTTTCTTAACCAAACCCTCAATTTCTTTTGTCATCCAGCATTCCCTATACCTACCAGCCTTCCCTTTCACCCTGACAGGAATATACTTTCTCTGGATTCTTGTTATCTCATTTCTGAGGGCTTCCCATTTTCCAGCCCTCCCTTTACCTGCGAACATCTGCCTCCAATCAGCTTTCAAAAGGTCTTGCCTGATATCGTCAAAATTAGCCATTCTCCAATTTAGAACTCCAACTTTTAGATCTGGTCTATCCTTTTCCATCACTATTTTAAAACGAATAGAATTATGGTCGCTGGCCCCATAGTCCCAAAGTGCTCCCCCACTGACACCTCAGTCACCTGCCCTGCCTTATTTCCCAAGAATTGGTCAAGTTTTGCACCTTCTCTAGTAGGTATATCCACATACTGAATCAGAAAATTGTCTTGTACACACACTTACGAAATTCCTCTCCATCTAAACCTTTAACACTATGGCAGTACCAGTCGATGTTTGGAAAGTTAAAATCCCCTACCATAACTACCCTATTATTCTTACAGATAGCTGAGATCTCCTTACACGTTTGCTTCTCAATTTTCCTCTGACTATTGGGAGGTCTATAATACAATCCCAATAAGGTGATCATCCCTTTCTTATTTCTCAGTTCCACCCAAATAACTTCCCTGGATGTATTTCCAGGAATATCCTCTCTCAGCACAGCTGTAATGCTATCCCTTATCAAAAATGCCACTCCCCCTCCTCTCTTGCCTCCCTTTCTATCCTTCCTGTAGCATTTGTAACCTGGAACATTAAGCTGCCAGTCCTACCCATCCCTGAGCCATGTTTCTGTAATTGCTATGATATCCCAGTCCCATGTTCCTAACCATGCCCTGAGTTCATCTGCCTTCCCTGTTAGGCCCCTTGCATTGAAATAAATACAAACAACAATTAACTTATCTGATTATGTGCTTTGAACTTCGCCGAACCGTTCCTCCAAGATTAGTTGTGAATTTCACTGTTTGTTAATTTTCCCAGATGCACTCCGATCTCCAGCGATACATGAATTCAAACAGCAAAGGCGGTAACTGTGCAGGTTTTCTCTCTTCCTCTCTCCCTCTCTCCCTCTCTCTCTCTCTCCCTCCCTCTCTTTCTCTCTCTCTCTCTCTCTCTCTTCTGCACTGTCCTCACCATGTGCTTCCTTTGTCTGCTCTTCTCCCTTTTAAACTGCTGTTGTTTTGACTTTTTTTTCCAAAGTTCCAAAACAATGCAACAGCATATAAAACAGTAATTGCTGCTCCTGGAATTCGAGGAAATCACCTCCATCACCTAAAATACCTCAAAAAAAAGGAGGAGCTCTTACAGCCAGAAATTTTGCCAATCCTCCATCTTGGATTACCCAGAATCCTTAGTATAGGAATAGAGTGGAGTTGCAAAGAGAAGGGAAGTTGGAACTGTATAAAATACTGGCTAGGCCACAACTGAAACACTACATGTAGTTCTGGTTACCACATTAGAGGATATGATTGTACTACAGATGGCGCAGAGGAAATTTACTGGACTGGAGGGTCTGAGTGATTAGCAAAGATCAGGTAGGCTTGGGCTGTTTCCCTTGGAACAGTGCAGGTTAAGATTGGACCTGATAAATGTGTATAAGATTACAAGGAGCACAGATAGAATGGATAGAAAGGCACTTCTTCCGTTGGTTGAGGGATCTTAGATTTAAGGTAAGAAGTGAAACTTTCAGAAAAGAGTCAAGGAGCATGTTCATTTACACCCAAAAGATGGTGTGAGTTTGGAACTCTCCTTCTGAAAGTGTGGAGTTAGATACTCTCAATGTTTAAGGAATATTTAGATATTCAGTTGCATTGCCATAGCCTCCATGGGCAATGGAGAAGAGCTGGAAAATGAGACAAATATAGTTAGAAATTTGTTGACTAGTGTGGACATGATAGGTTGAATGGCCTCCTTCTTTTCTGTAAATGTCTACAATGCATGGAATACATGTACTGGAGTTGTAATTCTGGTAACATCAAATATTTGAGTGGCCTGCTCATTCCAATCATGCAGCCAATATTACTCAGTAGCTATTTGCCTGGCAGAGGGTGGGCAGAGATGTGGCATCAGGCTCTCTAAAGCCACTTTAAAAGTTTAGCCAGCATTTCTTAAAAGTGGAAGTGTACACTAGAGATAATGTGGAAACATGCACTAGGCAGGAGAGCACCAAGCCTCTCGGCTGTTTCTGTTGAGGCTTATGTCAAAAACACAGAGCATTTTCTTCCTTCAAGCCACGGAAGCCTCTCAGACATCAACTATGCACAGAGAAGAGTGAGTAATTAAATGCTCGAGCCCCTAACTCTCAGGATGTGGCCACAATGAACCAAGAGGTTTAGTCGCCTTGAGTAGTGAAGGCAAGGGTAGTGATTTTCTCCTCTCAGCTGCACCATTTACTCTCAATGTTCTCCTGCTCAACCATACTTTATTTCATACATTAACTACACGATATCTCATTATACTTCTCCTCAAACTCAGCACTATTAGAATCCTCACTTGCCTACAAATCACATCTCTGACACGGTTATCCATTCTACCACAGGCACAGCTCTCAAATATCTCAAAGACACATCCTTCTCTTTGCTATTGTGAACAAACCAGGAGGATGAACAATCACCCAGCATGCATTCTACCCCACTCCAAAAATAAACTAAGAGTGCAGATACCTCAGCCAGGGAGAGTCCAGGCTGTGACGATTAGTTGACAAGTTGGTGGGAGGAGGCATTGTGCACAGTTTCTTTGTTTAGCTAATCTTCTTTGTCCCTTCCTTCTCATCGTATTTGCACTGCGAGGCAAGTTTTAATTTCTCCCATTTCTCTACTTCTGCTTCCCCTTTACTAACTTTTCATCTTCTTTCTTTGAAAAGCTTATTTAAGTCGTTGCCCACTCTGGCTGTTCTCGAGAAGTGGGTGGTAGCTGCCTTCTTGAACCGCTGCAGTCTGTGTGGTGTTGAGTACATATACAATGCCGTTCAAAAATAGGTACACATGTGTTCAGTCACTCAAAAAGCAAGCACTGTTGTATCAAAGCAGAGTTTAATTTGATTACAAACTTTGCACAGTGCCATATTTCACTGCCTGAAAAGTATCCTTGAGAGTAAAATGTGACAGTGCAATATTGCATGCTGTTGATCAGAAAAGCTATCTCTGGAGCACAAACAAAAATCTAGCTGCCCAGTAAAAATATTTTCTTTATCATGAACAATTAATCCCTAAATTTTAGGCCAAGAATGCCAACCACAACAATATTTTCTAATTCCCAATACCCATTCTCTAAAAGCCCTTTATTTGCGACAATATTGCCACAGTTTGATTTGATTGAATCGTACTCATATTCATGTTTGATGCCATTGTCTTTAAGTATGCATTAACTGGTGCTCTCAGATTCAATCAACACAGACTTGAAGCCTCACTACATTCCTTTACTTTCATACTTCATTGAATATATTGAAGGCAGAAATTGATTGATTTCTACACAGTAAAGCTATCAGGGGATAATGCAAGAGCATATTGTGGTACAGGATCAGCTGTGATATATTTGAATACTGGAGAAGGCTCAATGGGACAAAAGGCCTATTTCTGTTTCTACTTCCAATATTCCTATTCTGCCAATTACCAACCCCTTTGCAACTGTTACCTCAGACTGATACAAATAGTTAGCAATCCCAGTATCTTGTTTTGCTTCTCATTTTTCATTGTCTTCATTATATACGCTACCTACTGCCACCTCCAAAAGATCATCCACTTTGGTGCTTATTTTAGCTGTAGCTCAGTTTCTGTTTGTGAGGAGCAATTGTAAATGTTGTTGTCTGCAAAAATCACAAGGCTGAATCGTGAAGAAGGAAGGGGGCGGGGGGTGTAGGTTAGGCTAGATCTGCTTGTACAAACAGTTATAAGCATCAGTTTCTCGCTTCTTCAAAAACAAAAAAACCACAATCAAGAAGTCATAAGGCTCAGTGTGGATGACGAATGGGAGGAAATGTTGCTTTAGTAAGCAAGGAAGCAGATGGCAGTGAAGGAAGATATACGCTAACAATAGACCACAGAGGGATGTGGTGAAATGGCCAAGCAAAACTTGTACTTTGTCACGCACAAGGCTAGATAAGGCAAGAGATAAACAAGAGTAATGGGCGCCGGGTTTAGAATAGTGGGAGGAGGGAAAGAGAAATTAATTGTATAAAAGTTGTGTATCAGTAAACTCGGTGTGCCTATCTTGTAGACACCACTCTTGCAAGAGTATAATAAACGATACTGCTGCTTCAGATCTTGCCTCGGACTGAAATGATTGAAGTGAGTGGGTTCTATTTTCCACGTGTTGAAAAATCTTCGCTCCTGTGTTTTTCACCTGTAAATGTCATTGTTCTGATACCTGACTGATTTCCCAATGTCCACCCTCCATAAACTTCAACACGCTACTGCTCACAAGAATCTCACCCAACCATTCCCTGATTTATATTAGTTAACAGGTAACTGATGGCTCCAATGTAAGATTTATCCTTGTTGACTCCAACATTCCCTTTTTGGCTACATGGCCATACATGACAACTGGCTCAATGTAGTTTTCAGCATTGACTTCCAATTCTGAAGCTGCAGCTGCACATGAACCTTGGAAGTCTACACAGATAAAAGCAACATTAATGGGAATGCTAATTGACTCATCTCGCTATATCAGTGTCACCTCCTGAAATCCGAACCTGCCAAATATTTTGTTCCCTGTTCTCTTTATCTACTCCTTACTCCTCCTTCTTGGTCCTATCACTGATTGTTGTGCTGTCAACTGTCTGGATCTTTCATGTTAAGTCCCTTCCACATCCTTCATCTCTTACAAAATCACCCCTGAAACCAACTCTTTTAATAAGCGTTCAGTCAATATTGTCCTTTAGCTTTGGGAGCACTCCCTATTAGTTGCACGTGTGAAATGCCTCAGAATATTTTTCTTCCACTCAAAAGAACTAGACAAATGGGATTTGTTCTTGACTATAGTCACTAATCTTTCTTGTTAGAATTACCTCAGTAGAAAGATCAGTGCAGTCAGCAAAAAGGAAGCTGTTGCAACCACTGTATTCAGTGCCTTAAAAATGTTATTAGCTGACAAAGCTAAATTGTTCTTATATTTTTATGACAAATATTGTGTAGTGAATATTGTGAAACTATTCAGCACTAGAACAAAATATTTTGGGAAAATGATTTTCTAATTACTGAAAAACAAAGCTTACTAATGATTACTAAAGAGGTAAAGGTAAAGATTTTAAAAATCTAATAGTCACCATGTGTATAGAACTCTAGTATTGTTGAAAAAGAAAGCATATTGTTGAAGCTTGTCATCTTCCACTCATCAAGACAAATGCAAAAATTCCAAATTTCAAAGGAAAAATTTATATTGAGAGAAACTAGGACATTGATTGGTTGGTAAATCAACTTTGATTGGACAAGATGTTGCAAATGGAAAATGCATCAAGGAACAATACTGTCCATGCTTTTGTTCAACTCTCAAATGCATGGCATGCCAGAAGTTCCTGAACGTGAATATACACGGTTTCTCGCAAACATTAATGAAGTGCACTGTGAGCCCTTCTGATAATCTTAAATTGATGTTAATGTCTTTCTTAGCGGATGCAGGTTTGTTGAGAAATCATTGTTAGACATTATATTCTGAGCAGATTCAACTTCCAAGCAATCAGCATCTGGTCCACATAACTGTACAAATTGTTCCTCATTTTGAAACTTGTCATCATAGTGCACAGTAGTTTCATATTACCAATCCAGCAGTAATACTGCTCAGTTCCAAACTAAAGGTACAAAGAGATTGAGTGCTATTCAAATGGCAACCGTGTTTAGATTAGATTACTTACAGTGTGGAAACAGGCCCTTCGGCCCAACAAGTCCACACCGACCCGCCGAAGCGCACCCCACCCATACCCCTACATTTACCCCTTACCTAACTCTACGGGCAATTTAGCATGGCCAATTCACCTGACCTGCACATCTTTGGACTGTGGGAGGAAACCGGAGCACCCGGAGGAAACCCACGCAGACATGGGGAGAACGTGCAAACTCCACACAGTCAATCGCCTGAGGCGGGAATTGAACCCGGGTCTCAGGCGCTGTGAGGCATCAGTGCTAACCACTGTGCCACCGTGCCGCCCGTGTTCTTTTACCTACTGACTGTAAAACTAACAAAAGCCCAGCACTGCCACTTTTAGGGAGGTCTTCCGTACCAAGATTCACTTCATGATCAAATGGTCACTGCCAAAAGAAGCAACAGAAAATGAACAAAGTAATTTCATGCAGGGAATAGTTAGGATCTGCAATGCCTGTCCACATGCCTGGTGGAAGCAGAATCAATCAAATGTTTAGAAAGATTATTGGATAATTAAGAGTAATTCCAAGGGAAGAGATGGAGAGTGAGCCTAGCTGAGATGCCCTTAAGGAAGCTGACACAGACATAATGAGCTGAATGGCCTCCTGTGCTGTAACCACTGTGCGGGAAGTCCCAAGCCAATAAAGTACTGAAGTATAGTCAGTGTTGTAATGTGAGAAAAAAAAATCAGCCAATAACAATATACCATTCATAGCTATGCAACAAATGATCAGAACCAATACTGGGAAGGAGAGAAGGGAAAATTGATGGACAAAGTATGCTAATACAGGTACTACTGCTAGCATTAGAAGTTCAAATGGTATCCAAGGTATTTGCAAACATTTCTGCTGAGAGCTGGACTTGATGACATTGTGGTGAGGGTGTTATTTCATACGCTGTGCATTTGACAAAAGTATGCAAAGTAGGCAGATCATGAAGGCATCAACATGCAACACTGATTTAATGCCAGTATCGGCATTTTAGGGTCAAAACTCAAGCTCTAAGTTACATCCAGTTGAACACCATTTTAGCTGAAGGAAGGACCCCCATACAAATATGATTTAAAAGGACCATCAATTACTTTTGTTGTGATTGTGATAAAAATGGACTATCAATTATCAACCTTCACCATCTGATGTTAATACCTGGAACTGTTCATACCATAAAACAGTTTTAAAAATGGAAAAAAAAATACAATGGGCACAACAGACTTGAAACTTTAACTCTGTTTCCCTCTCCACAGATTATACCAGACCTGTTGAGTATTTTCAACAATTTCTGTTTTTGGATCATCTGACCAGGTTAAGCTAAGCTCATGAAACCATCAATATACAAGTCCCAGTTTCAACTGAAATTAACATACCATCAAAATAACTAAAAGCAGGCACTCAGGTCTGTATCTAATGCTTGCTTCACAGCTTATCCCAGAAAGATATCACTTGCAGATTATCGAGCTTAAAACCAATGACAACAAACACAGGAAAATACAAATTAACTGTACATCAGGCAATGGCTTTTGGGCAGAGACAAGAAATAGAATTGTTACAGTAGAACTTTCATTTTCTCTCTCTCTCTCCTTTGCTTCTTGACTCCTTGCATTCATTGATCAAGAACTCAAGAATATCTACGAATTTTACAACTGCTGAGGATTCAGGAAATCAAATAAATACATATGGTCTCAGTTTAAAACTTCTACAAAAACCAGGTGGCATGGTGGCTCAGTGGTTAGCACTGCTGCCTCACAGCACCAGGGACTCAAATTTGATTTCAACCTTGGGGGACTGTTTGTGTGGAGTTTTCATATTGCTGGTTTTACAGTCAGTAGGTAAAAGAACATGGTTGCCATTTGAATAGCACTCAATCTCTTTGTACCTTTGTCTGTGTTGGTTTGCTCTGGTTTCCTCCCAAAGATGTGCAGGTTAGATGAATTAGCCATGCTAAATTGCCGACAGTGTTCAGGCTTGTGTAGGCTAGGTGCATTAGTCAGGGGTGAGCGTAGAGTAATAGGGGAATGGATCTGGGTGGCATACTATTTAGAGGGTCTGTGTGGGCTTGCTGGGCCGAAGGGCCTGTTACCACACTGTAGGGATTCTAACTCAAACTGACTATTCTTGATTTTCGTTTTTGTTCTCGACACTCTCCTTTATAAACACTACAAACGTACTGAAATGAAGATGCCTGATACATTATTCATTGCTTAGGATCAGGTCTGAGAATGATTTCTGTCAATTGAGAAGTTTGTGCATTTTAGATCTCTTATTATTTAATTCTCTTCAGGTGCAGTAAGTATCAGAATTCCTCCTTCTTTCACTTGAGGGAATCTTAATTGTGGTGAATATTATGTTTAATCGTGGTGAATATTATGCATAATCATGGTTAATATCATGCTCAGATTGAAGTGCATCATAGCTTTGGGATAAAAATGAATTGGAAATCTTGCATACATCCTGGGGAGGGAATAAGAAAAAGATGGGAGTCGATTCACTCCTCCTCTCGGGGTTGTAACACTTTCAAACTAGTTGCTGGTTAATTTTTTCTACCAGTTGCAAAATTCTCCCAGTACTTGGTTATTCAAAAGTTAACATTGCTACAAGGCTACAAGGCAGATGCTGAAGAATGTGATCCTGACTGCATGGCTTCTGCAGAAACCAGTTGCTTGCAGCCTTGGGGGCAGTAATAAGCTTCCCAAGGAGAACAAGCAGAGACAACACAGAGCACAGCAAGTTGCTGGAGGAGAAAGGAGGAGGAGCATAAGAATTGTTCTCATCTAGTAATTCTTCTATCTGAACCTCTGCCACCTCAGGAAAGCTTGAGGAAATGCACAGTCAGCAGCCTCATGAACTCTCCTATGTCATCCTTCCAGGCTAATGTTGAAAATATTTGCAACATCTCAGTTTGCTATTCCCTGTTGCTAAAGAGAGGTTGCTGCCATTTTCCATTCAAAGACAACACGTTGGCTTTCATCCTCGCTTTCTAGAATACAGCAAGTGGACCTAACAACGACACAAATTGCTGGCTTCCCCAAAGTCCACAGTGACATTCACTATAATGCATGGCACTTTGTGAAGGCTGCATCTCAATTCTAATGCACTACTCCTTTATATGCAGCAAATCCACAAATCATTGACCAGAAACCTAGCAGTCACAATGCCTCCATTCTGTGGTGCCATTTATATTTGATCCGTGAAGAAAAACAAATGGTACTTACTTCTCAACAATCCCACAGCTTGGCTTCCACTTTCATTATCAACATCGTCTCTTGCAAGAACACAAAAAAATGCCAGCACAAACTGAAGATTGCAAACTTAATTTATAAATCAACAGTGAGGAGGAATGAAATGTTCTACCAAGTTCAACACTGACCCTTCCTCATATCCTGTATCCTGCAAAGGACTGCATTCCATTACAGAGGAAACTCAATTATCCGAATACAAATTATCCGAAAATCGGATTATCTGAAGGAGATTGCCAGGTCCTGATGGAAACATTACATCAAAGGCGTGTTTCTAACAGTGATCGTGTCTTTTGTTTGCAGTGATTAAACAGGCACCGTCTCCAAATGACTGACTGCCCATCCTCTCTCTCCCCGCACTTTCCCTGGAGTTCTACACAGGGCTGTACCTTAAACCCACCATTTCCCCAGATAATCTGACCAACATTGTCCTGAACAGGGCAACGGTAGGGGGGAAAAGTAGGTTAAAATCTTCGAGGGGAAAATCTTCGAGGGCAACGGTAGAACCTGTCAAAAAGTTGCAGTAAAACGTTGTGTATGTGACTGTAGCTGCGCATGTGTGTGTGCTATTTGGAGACTTACCCCACAAAAGCAGCAGCAGCAATCTTGATGTTGGTGTACAATCTAGCTGCCCGAGGAGGGGGTGGGAGGGTAGGGGGTTACAGGGTCTCAGAGGAAAGACATTTAATCGATTAACTGAATAATCGATTATCCGAGCGAAATAATGCCCGCCCATCACGTTCGGATAATCGAGGTTCCACTCTATTCCAGTTTCCCCATCTCAGTTGCAGGCACTTGCATAATGCTATCTTCAGCAACAGTGCTTCAGACAAATCTTCCTTTGTCCTCTACCAAGGATTCCCCTCATTGTCATGGACAAGATGCCTGATAATGACCCACCTATTTCACATACTCCTGTACTCCTTACTTCCCCTCCCTCCCAAAATTGTGACAGGGTTTCTAGTCCTCACTCTCCACCCGACCAGTCTCTGTATGCAGAGGATCATCCTCCATCATTTCCACCAGACCTAGCACAATGCCACCAAACAAATCATGACTTATCTGCTCCTGTTAGCATTCTGAAGGGACTATTCCCACTGGGATACTTTGGTCCACTCCTCCATCTAAATCCCTATGATGGCCTTCTCTCCTGTAATTGCAGGAGATGTCTCAATGTTAGTAAAACTAAAGAACTGATCAGTGACTTCAGAAAGAAAGGAGAACATGCCTCCATCTACATCAACGAAGCAGAGGTTGAAAAGGCGGGGAGCGTCATGTTCCTCAGAGTGACGATAACCAACAATCCGTCCTGGATGTTCCACATAGATGTGACGGTCAAGAAAACACAACAATGCCATGTTTTCCTCAGGCACTTCAGGAAATTTGCCATGTTCTTTAGGACCCTGACCAACTTCTACAGATGCACTATTGAAAGCATACTGTCCAGGCGCATAGCAGCCTGGTACAGCAACTGCTCTGTTCAGGACCTAAGAAACTGCAGAACGTGGTGTGCACAGCCCAGCCAATCACAAAGGCCAACCTCCCATCCGTGTACTCCATTTATGTATCTCATTGCCATGGAAAGGCTGCCAGCATCATCAAAGACCCATCCACCCCAGCAATGCTCTCCTACAACCTCTTCCAACAGGCAGAAGATACAGAAGCTTGAACACACGCACCAGAAGGTACAAGTACAGCTTCTTCGCTTCGCATCAGACTGATGAATGAACTCTCTAACTTCAAATAATACTCATCTTGTCAATATAGTTCTTGTGTAGCGCATGCCCTGTGCAGTGTAACCTGCATGCCTTACTCTGTCCAAGTTTTTATTCACCCTAAGATATGTATGCCCTTGCTTACTATGATCTACCTGTACTGCTCGCAAACAAAGTTTTCACTGTACTTAGGTACATATGACAACAAATAAATCAAATCAAATCAGTTAAACCAGATGTAACAGCTGCCTCCAAAATCTAATGCTAATTGAAGGAACAGCATCTCATTTTCCATTTAAGCATGAGTTCAACAACTTCAGACTGTGAACTCTGACCTCCATTTTGTTTCCCTCACCTGGCCACCCAACAAAGTGCCTGGCTTTCTTGGCTTTACTTTCAGCTTTTACTACAATGAATTTTGCCTTTTGTCTGTGACACTCTAATTTTCTAATTTCTCACATTTCCTAACTTTCTATTCTGTGCTACTTATTCCTGCTCATCTATTCGAACATTGTAAAGCTCACCATTCCACTTCTCTCTTCAGTTGCAAAATAAGAGTGACAGGACTCGAAGTGTTAACTCTGCTTCTCTACCGATAATACCAGCTGTGCTGAGATTCCCCAGCTCTTTCTGTTGTTATTTCCGGAAGGCAAATGCTGTGTACCGAAGAGAACTCGACAGTTCATGTTCCACTGAGCTACTGTTGTTCCACCCCCCAGCTTCGTGTCATAGCAAATCTAGTGATCTACTGAAGAACAGATTGGTGAACTGCTGGGATACCCTGAGAACCCCTTTTGAAACTAATACCCACGGTCACGATGACAGATGAATAAGCTTTCATGACAGCAAGCTGAGGTTTCCGAATTACAGTACGAACTTCCACTGAGGCACTGTACATCCATAGAAGTTGCTATACTTAGAATGATAATCATGAAAGGTTCTGAAATGAAAATCATCATTGTGATTTGGCAACCAATGTCCCTTCAGTAAGGAACAGTAACTTCTCAAAACAAAATCTCAAAAGAAATAAACTGTCAAATCTTCCTCTAAAGAAATGCAACACTGACCAATTGTTGTTAATAAAGCAGGGTAACT
Organism: Chiloscyllium plagiosum; assembly: GCF_004010195.1. NCBI lineage: Eukaryota > Metazoa > Chordata > Chondrichthyes > Orectolobiformes > Hemiscylliidae > Chiloscyllium > Chiloscyllium plagiosum. The sequence continues at coordinate 66,307,892 of NC_057719.1, forward strand.
CATGGAGACGCATTAGTAAGATATTAGATATCAAATATTATGTCTATGTTATCTTAGCTTTGATAAGTAGTTCATTTAGAAAATTGGATTTAAGTTCAAAGCATCATTTAAAACATCCAATTTTATTCCCAGGCCATCTCTAAATTAAAAATAAATCAAAGAAATTTTCAGAATAAAAAGACAACTTAGCATTAACAGAAAACTGTAGGAAAACAAAATGAAGATGTAGTTCTCAAAATATAAGCAATAAATTTTGAGGAATAATAAAAAAAATGTACACCAGGGATTCAAAACAATGAGTGAGGACTGGTAGAAAAGTCTGATTTTCAAGGAAAAACACACTGTTTGTAATATTTTGCTAACTGACATACTGATTGTAACAGATTACAACTACATCTCATCCAAAATGGCTACAATTATGTTGAATAGTTTGATCACTCAATGTCAAAGAAGCCCACAACTCTCAATGGTCTGCCTCATTGAAAGTATCCAACATCTATTCATGAACATATCAAAGCCTAATGTGCTGGGAATAGCCCCAATATTTAACTCACATTAATGAGCAAGTATCAGGTGAATCTCTTGAAAAATTATTGACCCTTGACTAATCAACATCAGGATCAGAGTGTGGTGAGTGGAGTACTATCTAACCCAGAATAGTCTAGGACAAGTTAAAAGGAGAAACGCATAACTCAGCATCTTACTCCCTAAAGCCTGCCCACCATCTAAAAGATACAAATTAGGTGTGTGATGGAGTACACCAATTTAAAGAATGTTTCTGGAGCTGCACTCAGTCAGGATGCTTGACATTATTATGGATAAAGCAGTCCATCATATTGGCATCATATTCACAAACAGTCATGCTCTCTACCATCGTCACTCAGTAGCAGCAATGCCTACTGTTAGGCCTGCCCAGGACTGATGTGGTGTAAAATTCCAAGCAGTGGAATGTGGTGAAACGGTTAAAAATTATGTCCCAATACATGTGTGAATCATAATGTAACACATGTATTGGGCCAAGCAGTGGAATATGGTG
>NC_057719.1:66309046-66316861 GCF_004010195.1 Chiloscyllium plagiosum
ACATGTAGGGTGAGTATAAGCCAGACCCGTTGTAAGTATGAGACCTGGTTGTGGCGGCGCTGCGGGGAATAAAATGCTCATATTCTAGCAGACTCGCCTCTTGGTCGTTTGTTCTGTGTCAGACTACTCTCCTACGAACCTGACCTTGAGAATTTTTTAAAACAACTGAGCAGCACAAAATGGCCGACAGCTGCCCATGGCTAATGCAGCAGAACATGGCTGACATTAGTTAGAGAGCTTGGGAAAATATTTGCTTAATGTAGTCTTCACAAGTAGAACAATAGTAGTTCTGTAGACCCAAAGTAACAGAACTGAAATAGAATATGCAATTGCAGTAGTTTACGCATAAGATATAGATAAGAACATTTCACACACACAGACTCCTACAGATCCATATACTCATGCAGACCCTCTCTCATACACAAGCTCTCTCTCACACATACACACCCACACTCACACTCACCCTCTCACAGACTTATACCCCTTTACACTCACACATTTACCACACACACTCTCTCACACTCATACGCCCCTGTACACACACACCCATATGCACACACACACACACACACATATAAGTTTGTGGGGTGAATTTGTACTTGCAGAATTGTATTTTAGTTTGCTCAAAAACTGCATGAATCCATGTAAGATTCTGTAAATCCCTTTTTTAGAAATAGAATCAGTCTGAACATTGGGGCACAGACAGCAGTCACACAGGACAACTCACACCTACAGTGTACTGTCTAGGTCAACATGGCACCTATTGTTAAAGTTCACTTGACAATGTAACTTTAAGGAAGTCCTGGAATTTACAAATGAAAGAACTGAAACCAACACGCCCATTCTAAAAGATGAGAGACTTAAACAATCCGGGTCTTTTTCAATATTTAATTTCAGTTACATCACACTAAACTTTTGCTATAAATTCTGTGTCCTACAATCTTATACTCCACAACCACCTGATAAAAGAGCAGTGCTCCGAGAGCTAATGCTTCCAAATAAAACTGTTACACTATAACGTGGTGCTGTGTGATTTTTAACATTTCACACTACATTTAATTAGCAAATCTCTCCTGAATTATTTAATCAATCTGTTATAATACTAATAGTCGGTTTTAGTCGCGATCCTTCAAATAATCATAGTTGTAGATTCCAAGTAGCTATAGATCCAGCTGTACAAAAAAGTCACTGAAAGAATGAAAGGGAAAGATTCAAATAAAATTATGAAAGCAAACCAGTCTCAGACAGTTAGAGCAGTTCCTGTGTCATTATAGGAAGAAAAAAATACTAGGTACAGAAACTAGCATTGGAATGTGGGCTGAAAGAACACATTGCAAGGATAAAGATAGGGGTATCTAGTAAACACAGTAAGAAAGAAACTGCTCACAATTTGTTAGCTAAAGAATTCTAACATTCAGTGTAACCACATAACTTTGTTGGAACTGATATAACAATTAGTAAAAATCAATATTCTTTTGTATTTCCTGCCATGAGGTTAATAAGGAATTGAAAAGATCCTTCCAATTACTGTAATTCGCAGCCAATGTGGTGCAGCTGGCAAATGCTTGGGAAGCAATGCACTTGAATACAGTGTACATTGTGAAAAGCCCCTAAAAGGGAAATAAAAGAGTTTGGAAAACATCATGAAACTATGAAGGACTGGGGATTGACCACAAACCTGACCATCCCTAGCTGTTCAGAGATATGATTAGCTTCAATGGAAATGTATGTAATTAATTAATAGTATGATTGGTTTATAAATATTAAAGGCGGTGACTGGGGATACATTGAAATTGCTGTGTGCGACAGTACTTCCTTCGGGTTAAGGATGGAAAGTTACTATCAACAGTTAAACTGTGTACAAACAAAACAGTCCAATCAGGACACAGCAGCAAGTAAAGTGCTGAGGTAAACTGCTGTTATAAAATGCTGCACCAAACATCCAGTCACAGTTGGATAACTCAGCTCTGCTGACCAATAGTACATATGGAGGGGGGGTGCACTACGAGTTTGAGCTGCATAAAATAAGCTACTTAGAAACTTTCTGTGTGCCTTTTTTTGCTATAAAGATCTGAAGCTGTAACTGACATGTGTATTGCAATAAAGGTTACCTGAACCTACAACCTGACTCAGACTCTCATTGAAAACTATGGGATCTCTAATCTACCATCTAGAAAGTGCACTGAAAAATTCACCAAGGTTTGGTTAGCACTTTCCAAACCTATGCCACGACCATCTAGAAGGATAAAAGCATCAGTTAAACAAGAATACCGTCACCTGCAATATCCCATTCAAAACACTCACTTGGAAATCTATCTTCGTTCTTTCAGTATCATTGGGTCAAATTTCTCGAACTCTCTCTGTCATGGCATTGTTAGCCTAGCTACACCAAATGGACAATGTTTTAAGGCAGCAGATCACCACCACCATCCTCAAACAAAAGCCCCTACTTTCAAAACAAAGCACTATAGTTTTCCAGTCACCCAGAAAAGGAAGCAATCTTTCCACATCCTTTTTGCAAGACCACTCAGGATCTTCTACAATTCCCTTAAATCTTCCCTCATTCTGCTAAACTTGAGTGGAATCAAGTCCAGCCTATCCAACCTATCCTAAGACAAACTGCTCATTCTAGGTACCAATCTTGTCTGAAGCAGCTCCAATGCATTTATCTTCTACCTTAGATAAGGAGACCAAAACTGTACACAGAATGAGAAATGTGGTTTCACTAATGCCTTGTATATCTGAACCGAATATCTTTATTTTATTTTCTATTTCTCCATTAATAAAAGAATAACATCCCATCAGCCTTCTTGCCTTATAGTTTACTAACATTTTCGGACTTACGCATGGTGGCTCAGTGGTTAGCACTGCTGCCTCACAGCACCAGAATCCCAGGTTCGATTCCAGCCTCAGGCAACTGTGTGGAGTTTGCACATTCTCCCCTTGTCTGCGTGGGTTTCCTCCGGGTGCTCCGGTTTCCTCCCACAGTCCAAAAATGTGTGGGTCAGGTGAATTGGCCGTGCTTAAATTGCCCATAGTGTTAGGTGCATTAGGCAGAGTGAAATAAGTCTGGGTGGGTTACTCTTCGGAAGGTTGGTGTGGACTGGTTGGGCTGAAGGGCCTGTTTCCACATTGTAGGGAATCTAATCTAACACCTACATCACCCTGCACCTTGCAATTCTGCAAGTCATGCTCCATATAAGTAACGCTCTGCTTTCTCATACTTCCTGCCAAAGTGAACAACTTCATTTCTTCTCATTTTATGTTCCACCTGCCCATTTTCCTTCCATTCTACAACTTAACCTGCATCCCTCTGCAAGCTCCACATAGCTTCTTCACAACATATAGTTTCCTATCCATCTTTGGTAAGCTAATGTAAAGCTGCACAGATTCATGGTACCAAGTAAAGATGCAGTGACCATTCCCTGGTCACTTCAATCTGGTAGCCATTTCAACAACAACATTTTGTATTTATATTGCACTTCATGGGATTTGCATACCTAGCCACACAAGGAGATACTGGTCATTGTTATAGGTTTTAAGGAGTGCCTTAAAGCAGGGAGGAAAGGTGGAGAACAGTAGGGAGAGCATTTCAGATCTCAAACTCTTGGCAGCTGTCACCACCAATAATGGAGTGATAAAATATCAAACAGTTCTAAGCCTGGAAGACAGAGAGATAGGGAAGTGCAAGACCATGGATTTGAGAGCAAGGGCGAGCATTTTAAGATTGCAGTATTGTTACTTTGGGAGCCAATGGCCATTGACATAGTGAGGACCTGAAAATGGGACTTGCACTATTGCGTGGCATGCGCAATTTTGGAAGAGTTTTGTTTTAGGAAGGGTACAGAGAGGGTTGAGAGATTGGCCAGGAGTGAATTGAAATAAGTAGGTTTGAAAAGGCTTCAGCAGTAGATGAGCTAATTTCTGGATTAGTGGTGTTGAAAGAGCACAGCAGTTCAGGCAGCATCCAGGAGCTTCGAAATCGACGTTTCGGGCAAAAGCCCTTCTGTAGAGAGAGGAGGGAAACTTCTTCAAGGCAGGCATCCTTGCAAAAGGATTCGCAGTAGGGTTAAAATCAACGAGGTAAAAACAATGACTGCAGATGCTGGAAACCAGATTCTGGATTAGTGGTGCTGGAAGAGCACAGCAGTTCAGGCAGCATCCAGGAGCGGCAGGTGTGGAGTTAGGTGACAACACAGCTGGAAAAAAGATGCAGATGTGGAGCCAAAAACTCATCTCAAGCTAAAATGTTACAAGGTTACAAACAGTCTGCTGTGGTCTCAGACACCTTTGAAGAGTGAACTTAGAAGATGCTTATCCAGGCAAATAGTGATTGAATGTTGGAACTGGCTTCTTCAGATGGCTAAACGTGTCAGGTCAACTGATAATTAAAATGAAAGTTTGAAAGATTTTGGTGCTTAAACATATTGAAGGATGTTAAGCAGGGATGGTAATCTGGACTTAAGTTGCAAGTTAGGCATGATCTCAGTGAAAGTCAGAACAGGTTCAAGGGCCCGGACAGCCTACTCCTGCTTCTATGTAATAAGCCAGATGGGTTGAATGGTCTACTCAAGTTCCTATGTTTCTAAAGTGATTTCAGAATTGATCTTGCTCCAATTTCTAATTTCAGCTCTCATTTAACAAATTTTTAGGACAACAGCCAAAGTCTTCTGAAAGTACGTAAAAGTCACCTTACAAAATGTCAAGCGAAGTAAAAGTGCTCATTGCGTATGAAACTCACTATTATTAGAAGCAGTTACAAAAACAGCCACATTACTCATTTATTAGCATGCACTGATTACATACACCACCACATGGGAATACCCAGCAATTCACAGGGAACAGCAATGTTGCATATGAGCCTTGAAAGCTAACAGTGATGCAACTAATGGAACATGTTTGATGCTACTTTATGATACTATTGTGGCACCTGATGTTTTGTTGCAACTTGTACCATTGAGAAAACATATCATTTTAAAATGCAAACAATGCTGAGTTTTGCTGCAGAAAACATGCAGTGTATAAAATTTACAATAAAATGATCACAACAATATTAGAACATATTTTTTCTCTTGTGGAACATAAAAAGCAGGTCATCATCTCACATTTACCATCCTAAGATCACAGATCTTTGCCAACTGTTTTCCATTGTGCTTGAGATAGTTTTTTTTTGTTGTTAATATAACTATTTTACTACAAAGCACAATGTTTTGTAGCTGTTTTGCCTGCATTTGTCGATGTATATTTAAATGCAACCCCAGGTAACGTACTATAAAATCAACAGTTGCACAGAAAAAAAGCTCAAGTTGGTTTGTTCCAACAAATAAAAATTAAAGCTTTCATTCATTCAATGTGCATAAATAAATGTTGGGAATAAGTGTTCAGACCGATCCCATTTGCAAGGTAGAACTGGAATTTACCCAAAATCTGAGACAGGAATCAGATGCTTCCTTAACCAGAGCTTTCAGAACTATTGTTGACTTTTACCCAACTCTATGCCTTTGGAGTCTTTTCTATTTTAAAATAATATTTTGTAATTACAGTTCAATACTTTGTATTTCTCTCAAAGCTTCCAGCGGAATCACTTTCATTTAAACTTTGCAATTCAAGTTCCTCTAACTTTCTTTCCATCTTCTCATTCTCTCTTTGCTCATCAGAAAATGTGTAATCACATATGACAACATATCTGAATGATGTACGGCTACCCATGTAATCCCTAGTTAGTGTTTAGGAATTTCTCAGTATTACTCACATGAAAAGAGACAAGAGGTAAATATTATATTTAGTGACCTAGAAATTAGATTAACTATACCGACATTTAAGCAAAACACAAGTTCATTAGGTAAAAACAAGGACTGCAGATGCTGGAAACCAGAGTCTAGATTAGAGTGGTGCTGGAAAAGCACAGCAGATCAGGCAGCATCCGAGGAGGGTCCAATACATGCTGCAACATGTGCTGCATAACATATTGGTCTGCAGTCACCTAGTTTGTCCACTCAGAATTACCGCTAAGCCCATTGTATATGAAAACTAGGGCTACGATTCACTTCAGGCTCTTTTTAAAAAAATTATTCCCGATTGACCACAGCAAGCGCCACCACTTCTGCCAAACTAACAATAGGCCCAGCATCAGAATCTCTCCTGGCCAAATGTAACCTTCTCTGAAGCTAGGTGACTGCCTCATGGGGCATGGCTGACATTCCAAGCATCCCACTTGTACGCTATAAGTATTGATTAGCTCAGTCAGCTAAATAAGTAGAGTGGAGCAGAATAATGCAGGGTTCAATCCTTGTACTGTACGTGATGATTCATGGGCACCTATTTCCTTACTTCATGCCTTATGAGGATTGATGTTCTGCATAACTGTGTCTCTCTCACCCTCACACACAAATAAGGAGTGATGCCTATAATTTCTTGCGGTTATTATCTTTCACTGTACTTGTATTCTAACAATGCCCAAACAACTTTTCATTGGCATCAGGTTTTGCTCAAGAGTCCATAGTTGCTTATCAATTTCTAAGCTGATAAATACTTTTAATATTACAGTCATTTACCCTTTAATAAGTGAAGGGATAAGTTCCAGTATCAAGGAATTAGAGCCAACATAGAACCTGAAAACTTCTTTCGCAAATAAAGTAGAAACAATTAGAAATGAACTGGAGGTCAGAGAGATGGAATCCCCTCCTATTCATAAGAGTGGATGTAAGAAGAATAAGCTTGAATATTTCAGTGCTATTTGAAGTTAGTAAATTTGGAGTTAGTGGTTTCTATTGGTGTCACAGTTGATTTCAACAGCATCCATATCAGATACTTTTCTTGCTCAAGTTTCTATGCACTTGTTTCTTAAAAACCACTTGTTGAGCATTTTATGACACACCGAGTGTGGGTGAAACTTGAACCTCAACTTTCTGCTCCAGAGGTAGAGAGGCAATCACAGTTCCATAAAAGTCAAGATTAGAGTGGTGCTGAAAAAGCACAGCAGGTCAGGCAGCGTCCGAGGAGCAGGAAAAAATCAACGTTTTGGGCAAAACCCTCCATCAGTCATTCCTGATGAAGAGCTTTCACCCGAAACGTCGATTTTTTCCTGCTCCTCAGACGCTGCCTGACCTGCTGTGCTTTTCCAGCATCACTCTAATCTTGACTCTGATCTCCAGCATGTGCAGTACCCACTTCTGCCCAATTCCATAAAACCCAATCGCCTATTTCTTATTAATAAGTAGTAATTAAATAAGAGATGGGCTGGAGTCTGGCCCTTGTTGATCTCCATACGTATCACGTTGCATTCTTAAGATGCAGCTGTCTCAGACATTACAGCCAGATGCTGGCAATTTCTATGGCTTCTTAAGGCGACTGATATATTAGGATGCATCTCTAGAGTGCTTTGGCTGTAAACTGAAACTAGTTATTTTAACCTTGCACAGATCATTTGCAAGTCCCCATTTGGCTTATTAAGCAGTTCTCTGCACACTATACACTATTGGGCATGATGCATTGGAGAGATCAATCATGAAATCAACATCAGTTTCAAGCTGCATGCTAACACCTATCTCTACCTTACCTATCTTAACCCTTCCGTAACCACAAATTTCTCACTGTTTTTCCATGGAGCAGAGATTTCATCTAACTAAATAACATGGAGGTCAAAATCACTATCATCAGTCATTTCATCCATTCCTTACCCCATTAACATCACCTCTCTTCCTAGCAACTGTCTAAGTTTGAATCACACTTTTGCAATCATAGTTTCACACATCTCTTCCATGCTATAACACTGATGACTTCTTCCTTGGCCTCACCCTGATCTGCTACTGACAG
>NC_057719.1:66317361-66359271 GCF_004010195.1 Chiloscyllium plagiosum
TTTGCTTTTGGTGTCTGACATAACTTCTAAACTACTGCTGACACATCGCAGTTTCAACATTGTGCAGCTCATTAATGCTTATGTAATCTAATCACTGAAGGAAAGACACAGTAGCTTGCCCATTCACAGATGTCCCATCTGGGGAAGATACCACAGGTTTTCAAAGGTTTACTGACAGGAACTTGCCACACAAAAAGCTCAGAGGAAGTCAATGAACAAGTGAAAGTTTAATGAATTGTTACAGAGCAAATCATGGTCAATGACTTGTAATAGGTAAACCCTTGTTTATACTCGGTTAATTTGATGCACAAACTCTCTATATAGCCTTAAGCTTTTTAATACACTCAGTTACTTATATCTGATTAAATACCTTGTATATTTTTAGTGCTTGCTGTTGAAAAGCTGCCAATGCACTCATGCATTTAAAAAAACTGTCTCTGATTTAATTGTCGAAGTCCTATGATGATTTGTCAAGAAGAGGTTAATTTATTCATTGTGTAATCCATTGATTCCATGCACCATGAATGCCTAAATGCTAATATAATGTGGACAAATATAAGTATCATTGATAAATGGGGAAATGAATTGAACTATCTTATGATCCTCATCCTGCATCTGTAAGCTGAAGTGATTTTGATTTTGTCTTTTCTCACCCTTTTGAAATATACAGTGGCTTATTTCACCAAAACCCTTCATCCATGAAGTCAAATCCTGGAGTTATAGCAGATTTAGGATTTCCTGAATGTAATCCTTGGGTGATATTGTCTTCTTATATGTATAAATTATAAAAAAGCTGCAAATAATGTCTGTAATGAGCTTGTACTATATGATTAACACCAACCAATATAAGTGTTTTGTTTGGACTGCATACTGGGTAAACCTTCATCACTGTGGCATAGTAACATCTATCCCTTTGTTAAGCTTATTAAAAGTGAATAGACAAATACTCTTTCAAATTATGGAGTGTAGCAAACTTTGGAACCTACAACCTGACAAGCAAACAAAATATACTTTTCATTAATGATCATTAAGTCATTTTTGAAGTAATAGGCATTCTCAGATGAGCATCTAATTTTCACCTAAATTGTGAAGAACTAAATTAATCACCAGCTTCATACGTTGAGTCAGTTTATTTCCGGAAAAGACTGTTATCTGTCTTATCCAAATTGCACACAAAACTCCAATAAATGAACAATTTAACCATATGCTTCTTTTCAATATTAAGTAAATCTTAACTTCTTGGACTGAGAACACAACCTCCCAATCATAAGAACTGCATCTAGTTCAGCTCCTATTAAAGCACAACAAGATACGAGGTCTAAACTTCAGAAATGAAAAAAATGAATTGTTATATTTAAGAATTATGTAAACTATTCCTTAAATAAAACTTTCAAAAGTGAAAGCAAACTCATATTGTGACAATGAGAATTTGAAACTTTTAAAAAAAAGTATCAGAAATATAAGTTATCAGTAACAACAGGAAGCTTGTAAGGCACTTTGCACCATCTTTGTCCCTGAGCAAGAAGCTCAGCATTTGAGGACTTGACAGCAAAGGAAGATATGTTCATAATGCAGCAAAACTGGGTCAGTATTAACTTTCCAGGCTTTCCAATACATGCCAAAGGCAGGCAGTAAGAGTGGAAGAGATCAGCCATGTCATGGGAAGAACACTGCAGCCTTAACTCTAGACTGCAACATGCCTGTAAAAATGTGTGAGGCCACAGCAAGGTAGAATTCCCAGGTGAGCTGTAACAATCCACCAGAACCCATCAGTAGCAGGGATTATGCTGTTGGAGTTGGATTAAACATATCACTGTTTTACCCATACCATAAAAAGTAAAATACCTGAAACATTAACTCTGTTGTCACTCTGCAGATGCTGGCAGATCTGTTGAGTTTTTCTAGCAATTTCTGTTTTCGTTTATGATTTCTAGAATCCGCAGCACATCAGAATTTTTAAACTCTGAATTATCCTCTCTGAGGGCCTAGTAAGCCATACAATATCTACTAGTGACTCCAATATCTCAATTACATAAAATATTCTGAAAGATTGATTCTGTCTTGTGAACAACTGGGTGAGACTGAAATCTCCAATAAAACTCCCCTGTTCCCAGTTAACCTCTTAAGTTCCACATCAATTAGGCATAAATCTTTTGTTGCGTCTTATATAAATGCAGCACTCAATTTAAGAAAGAAAAGTGACTATTTCTCAGGGCATATATCTTTCAGATTTAAATGTTGGTGCTTTTCACGGAGTCATGTTTGTGGGGATGTAGGGTAAGGGTTGCAATGCTAATATCCGATAAAGGAGCATGCAAGTGAACTCAAGCACCCTCTTCCCAATTTTTTCTTTATTTGTTGTTGGGATATGGGCATCTCCAAAAACACAGGCATTTATTGCCCATCCCTCATTATCCAATGAACTAAATATCCTGGGCTATTTCAGTACGCTGTTCTGAGTTATCCATATTGCTTTGCAGCTGGTGTCACATATAGACCAGATCAGGTAAAGAAGGCAAAATTCCTTCCCTGAAGGGCACAGCAATCCCAATTTACAAAGATCAGCGATAATTTTACCACACCGTTACTAAGCTTAGCTTTCCTAGGTTGTATTAATATGTGCAGCTCTATAAAACTTTAGTTAGGCCACACTCAGAATACTTTGTACAGTTCTGGTCGCAACAGAAAGATGTGGAGGCTTTGGAGAGGGTACAGAAAAGCTTTATCAAGATGTTGCCCGGTTTGGAGGGTATTAGGTATGAGGAAGGATTGGACAAACTTGGTTTGCTCTCACTTAAACGTTGGAGGCTGAGGGCAACCTAATAGAAGCTTACAAAATTATGACAGGCATGGATAGAATGAATAGTCTGATTCTTTGTTTTCCACAGTGGAAATCTCAACTATATGGGGACATCATGTTTAAGGTAAAAGGGAGAAATTTCAAGGAAATGTGAGAAGCAAGTTTTTTGATCACAGAGGGCAGTATGTGCCTGGAATGCTCTGCCAAGTGAGGTGGTAGAAACAGATACATCAAAGAGGCATCTTGACAGAAACATGAATAGGCAGGGAGTAGAGGGATACTGACGGAGTAGAGGCAACAGGCTTTTAGTTTAGGAAGGCATCGTGTGTCACAGCAGGTCTGGTGGGCCGAAGGGTCTGTTCCTGTGCGGTTCTTTGTGCGAAATTTTAACTGGTCCCTACATTAGACTGGGCCATTGAATTACTGATCCAAACTGCCCCACTGTCGAAGTGAAGTTCGCGTCGACCCCAGCCTTCCTGTTCCACGCAACAAGACTAAAGGCTGCCACTCCTGAACATTTTCTGTCTCTGCCTGTCTGTCTTCATAGTCGCTGAGCAATGCCTGGAGTTACAGTCCCGAGGGAGGGGGGAGTACTCACAGAGTGCACCTGTTGAGCGAGTGTGCTGTGCCAGTCCGGATCACTTACAGACCAACTGTGGGGCAGCACATTCCGCACATAGACCGCAGTCACCTCTCTAAAAATAGGCACCGCCGCTCTTGCACTGAACTTCGAGCTCTGACTCGCTCGCTCTTCGCTGGGGAAAGCCCAGTCAGAACCTGAGGAAATCCAGTTTGTCTAAGGGTTAGGCTGAATTAAGTCTTGACAGCTCTGCTTTGGGAAAGCGCTGAATTGCTCGTGGGCCACTCGTTAGCATCTTCTAACTTGATCTGAATTGTGTGTATATATATATTTTTTTCTTTAAAAAAATCACTTCCTCTGCCTTTCAATCAAACCAACAGCGTGACAAACTCCAAGCCGGTGTTAATGTGTTAGTGCTGCGGTGAAGGGATTCTAGCTGAGATCATCTCTCCGAGACAAGACACACAGACTGTGAACTTCACAGCCCGGAATTGGGCGGAGGGAATGGGGCCTCATTGTTGCAGCGTGAGACAAGTGCCCAGAAATGGGGTTGTGTCTCATCCCACTGGGGGTTGGGTGGGGAACTTCACAAAAGGCAACCACAAACAAAATAAAAATGTACAACTGTCCGACACTTTGCTCGCTCCGGGGAATGTCTGGTTTTTTTTTCCCGGACAGCATCAGCCCGAACGGCTTTAGCCGCTCACCTTGCTGCTGCTGCTGCTAAACTAGATTGTGGGGCAGATTGTTTACTCACAGTTCGGAGGAACTGAATCTCATCCTCCCCTTCAGTCGCCTCAGCCATGGCTGTGTGAAGAGCCGGCCCCGCTCTCACGCTGGACCCTTCGTCCCTCTGCTGTCAGCACACGGCTCCTGTTCCAGTCTGAGCGGAGACCGATCCATGTACCTCCTTATAGGGGGAGGCTGACCCCCTGTCAATCAGCCCAGGGGCCCTTCCACTGCGCCTGTCCTTCCAAGGCAAATTCCGACAGCAGCAGCGCGCACTCCGTGTTGACTTCTTTTTTAACACATTAAAGGGGGAAGTTGCCGGTAATCCAAATACAATCCCACAAACCACTCACTGCGGGAGTGAAGGTACCAGTCGGGTGGACGCTCACTGTTTAAGATCCAGGCAACTCCACTCGCGATATTGATCGGTCATCGGCAAACAAGGGAGGTCCACTCTTTCTCTCTCTCTCTCTCTCCTTCATGGGGCTGGCAGTTCCAGCATCTTTTCATCGCCCCATGAGGTGGGTCGAGTTCTTGAGCTGCCCAGTCCTGGGCTGGCAGGGGACACCCACAGCGCTCTCAGGGAGAAAGTCGCGGGGTTTTGACCCAGCGGAGGATAGAGTTCCCAAGAGTTGCAGGCTGTTCCAGCGCTGCCCTTATCTTTCTCAGTAATAGCAGTGACAGGGGTTTGGAGCGAGCTGTCAGAAGAGCCTTGGAGAGTTGCTGCAGTTTGCTCGGATAGATATTATCAGCGCTGTGTGTGTGAGGGGGAGCAGGAGAGGCGAGTGATGGTTTAAGATGCCGGCTCAAGGGGGCTGCTTTCCCTTGCATGGTGTCGAGCTTCTTGAGCGTGGTTGGGGAGCATCCCATCACATTCCTGACGTGTACCTTGTAACGGCGGGGGCTCAGGGTGTGAGTGATTCACCGCAGAAATCCCAACCTCTGACCTGCTCTGATAGCCAAGGAGTTTATGATTGATCCAGTTTAATTTCCTCAGTTAAATTGAAACTGCCCTGTTTCAAGTAGGATTGCTTAAACTTATAGATGGAGAGGACAATCAATTCATCATTCCGATCTTAATTTAATGGCCTGTTTGCAACGTACTATCCGTTTTCTCTATTTATCACATTAGTTACCTTCTAGCCTTTTGAGAATGCTGACTGATTAATGACAAAGGAAGGTTGATGAAACAGTCCCATGTGTACTTTGTAAAAAAAATTTAATCAGATCCAGGAAAAAAAAGCACAAAAATAATCCAGTCTTAAGCAAACACTTGTATTTATTCTCTAGGATCTGAGCGCCTTCCTGCAGTGCTTGCTGCAGGTGCCTGGGCAAAAAGGGAAGTCCTGACTCACAGGCAAATTAGCTCCTGCTGTACAAGTTGAAAGGGAAACCTGGTTTGCTTTTGCTAGCTCATACTTCTAGCTCAGTCCTACTGCAGTTCGTGTGATCCTGCTAGCTGTAAGTTAAGCTTTTTGAGTTCACCAGTGAAACAGATGGTAAGCGATAGGTACTGGTGGTTGATGGGGCTTGGTCGATTCCAGCAGATGCCCATCACAACTGAAGATTGACAGTTTAATAATCCACCGAAGCAAAGTAACTTTCTGAGCAGATCAAAACTGCCTTGCATAATTTAAGTCACGCGTATTCCTATTTAGTTACTGGAGAGTTAGTACATAATCTTGATGCATCCCATGGATATCCTTTTCCACTGCAAATGATATAAAGTGCATTTTTTCTAGCTAAACTTAAATCTAAAACAGGGTTGTGAATAAGCAAAGTTACTGACATTTATTAGGTCAGGTTTGCTGTTCAAAGAACTGAGTATCCATTGCTCCCGATGCAGTCTCCTCTACACTGGGGAGACTGGATGCCTTCTCGCAGAGCACGTTAGGGAACATCTCCGGGACACCCGCACCAATCAACCCCACCGCCCTGTGGCCCAACATTTCAACCCTCCCTCCCACTCAGCTGAGGAGACGCAGGTCCTGGGCCTCCTCCACCACTGCTCCCTCACCACCTGACGCCTGGAGGAAGAACGCCTCATCTTCCGCCCAGCCCCACCCCCTCCCATTTATCCTTCCACTGGGAGGCTTCCTGCCTTCATTCCTGATGAAGGGCTTTTGCCTGAAACGTCAATTTTTCTGCTCCTCGGATGCTCCCTGACCTGCTGTGCTTTTCCAGCACCACTCTGATCTAGACTCTGGTTTCCAGCATCTGCAATGCTCACTTTTGTCTAAAGAACTGAGCAGGTCTGCCAATGGCTATGTAGAGAGAAAAACAGGAGTAGTTCAATATAAATATAATTCTTCTTCCAGGAGACTGAAGGGGGAGCCATTTGATTGGATCTGAATTCTGCCTGACAATAAACTTGATTGTTAAGGGTTAAGACTTGGGCAGAGAGGGGGAGGTGCTGTTTAGTGCTAAGTGAAGAAGGTTTGAGATATTCACAGGAGACAGTAAGGACTGCAGATGCTAGAAGTCAAAGTTAATAGATGTGAAGTTGGAAGAGCACAGCAGGTCAGACAGCATCCGAGGTGCAGGAAAGTCAATGTTTCATCCTGAAACGTTGACTTTTCTGCCCCTTGAGATAGTCTCACCTGTACTGAGAGAACAGGGCCACTGTGCTGCTGATGCACAGATTGTGAGTTTCCAATTTGCAGAGGAAGGTGATGGAAACTTTAAAATATCTATTCAATTATAAGTCATTAGAGTCATAGTTATGTACAGCATGGAAACAGACCCTTTGGGCCAACTCGTCCATGCCGACCAGATATCCCAACCCAATCTAGTTCCACCTGCCAGCACCCACCCTATATCCCTCCAAACCCTTCCTATTCATCTCCCCATCCAGATGCCTTTTAAATGTTGCAATTGTACCAGCCTCCACCACTTCCTCTGGCAGCCCATTCCATATACGTATCACCCTCTGAGTGAAAAGGTTGCCCCTTAGGTCTCTTTTATATCTTTCCACTCTCACCCTAAACCTATGCCCTCTAGGTCTGAACTCCCCCACACCAGCGAAAAGACTTTGTCTATTTATCCTATCCATGCCCCTCATGATTTTATAAACCTCTATAAAGGTCACCCCTCAGCCTCCGACGCTCCAGGGAAAACAGCCCTAGTCTGTTCAACCTCTCCCTATAGCTCAAATCCTCCAACCCTGGCAACATCCTTGTACATCTTTTCTGAACCCTTTCAAGTTTCACAACATCTTTCTGATAGGAAAGAGACCAGAATTGCATGCAGTATTCCAACAGTGGCCTAACCCATGTCCTGTACTTCCGCAACATGACCTCCCAACTCCTATACTCAATACTCTGACTGATAAAGGAAAGCATACCAAACGCCTTCTTCACTATCCTATCTACCTGCGACTCCACTTTCAAGGAGCTATGAACCTGCACTCCAAGGTCTCTTTGTTCAGCAACATTCCCGGGACCTTACCATTAAGTGTATAAGTCCTGCTAAGATTTGCTTTCCCAAAATGCAGCACCTCGCATTTATCAGGAATAAACCCCATCTGCCACTTCACAGCCCATCTGATCACGATCCAAAAAAAGGATGGATTTGAGGATCGAAAGAAAAGCAACTTAGAATTTCTGCACAACACAATGGCTAGATGGTCGTGTTACCATAAGAATGGCTTTGAGAGTGCAACAGTCTGAACAAAAGCAGCCATTTTAACAATGGGTTATGCAAGGTTTTTCCTAAGAAATTCCTCAGATTCACAGACTGGACCAGTCTGCAAGTATCTGATTGAGAGAGAGGGAGAGAGAAAGAGGCAGTCTGATTCTTTAGTTCAACACACAAAAACCAGATGAGATCATTTATACAGACTGAAGAAACTAAGTTTGTGAGGACTTTAATTAAAGTTGAAAGTATTTTTTATACCTTTGACTAGACAGAGAATCTTCAGAGCTGAAAATGTGTTGCTGGAAAAGCGCAGCAGGTCAGGCAGCATCCAAGGAGAAGGAGAATCGACGTTTCGGGCATGAGCCCTTCTTCAGGCTCATGCCCGAAACGTCGATTCTCCTGCTCCTTGGATGCTGCCTGACCTGCTGCGCTTTTCCAGCAACACATTTTCAGCTCTAATCTCCAGCATCTGCAGTCCTCACTGTCTCCTAGAGAATCTTTAGAGTAAACCTCACCATGAGGGTCAGTGTGGAGATTAAAGATTTGCAGCACTTTGCATGTCATTTCTATCATACTAATTTTTTTTCAGAATCAAGTTTGTATTTCCCTCTGTCAGGCTTCACATCAGCATGGAAACAGTTTACACTCTAACTTGGACCCTCCAATGTGACACAAATGGAGCGGCACAGCAGCACTAACAGTTGGGTCTTCTCCTCAGCCACCCGCTGCTCCATAGACCAAAGGGGATAAGTACAGAGCTTCCGTAATCCTTTGTAGGATGTGGGCTTTGATGGCAAGGTTACCTTTTAATAAGCTGGTGTGCTGTTAGGCCGGTATTCAGTGATGGTGAAGGAATAGTGATGTATTTCCAAGTCAGGACGGTGTATGAAGTGGATTGAAACTTGCAAGGGGCATTATTCTCATGCACCTGCTGCCCTGTACTTCCATGTGATAGAGCTGAGAGATTTGGAAGACACTATTGAAGTAGCCTTAGTGAGTTGCTGCAATGTATCTTGTGGCTGGGACGCACCGTGTACTGTCATGAAGAGATTGGGCCCAATTCTCTTTCAGAACAGACTGCCTCTTTCTCTGTCTCTGTCTCTCTCTCTCTCTCCCCATCATCATCACCATTGTGGCATGCATGTTTCTAGTCATTTGTCATTTCAAGTGGAATAGTGTCCAGGCTTTGTTACATGCAGAGAAGGAATGGGTTGTTACTTGTACTGAATACTGTTCCATCAGCAGCAAATATTTGCACTCCTGACCTCATGACATGATGTGTTACCAGCTAATGTTACTAACTATAATAATTCTTAAACCTTAGTAATACTTCATTTTTCAGGTATTAACACTCAGGTATTTTCTCTCATTCAATTTCGTATAGCTCTCTCAATTCTATTAAATTTTGTACTTCTATCAAAGCAGTTCGGATAGACATATCAGCCTTATTCTCTTTACCTTCGTTCATTTTAGATTAATCTTTGAAAATTGTATCCAAAAATGAATTCTCAAGGCATATTCCTTTTGTCATAAACTCTTTTCTCTCTTGCCTAATTCTGTGGGCCCAAGACCTAGTCCCTACAGAGTCAGGAAACAATCTGGGATGTTCTTTCTGCAACATATTTTAAAGTTGCTCCAACACCTTTGGTGAGGTCAATATTCAACCTGCCAGATAATTTCCCACAATAAAATCAAGTACTACTGTGGGAATTTGTTTCACTATTCCTACTGCAACTTGGCCAATTACCAAATCACTCTTTTATTGAACTCTGTATAATGAGACTCATTTGTAACCTCACTGTTTGCCTTCAATTAATATTTTCTTTATCGCTCACTGCTGTGGAAGATAAATAGTATACTCAGCCAGAAACAATGACTGATTTGCACCAGTGTCTCTCCTTGATTTGAGGTCTAAAGAAATGCCTCCTCTTTTGAGTCAAAATCCTCAGAACCTGCAGTCGATTCACTTTGTCAATATTCAGAAAAAAAACCATGATGATTGTCCTGCACCATCTCTCAGTTCTTAATACATTCTAAGGAATTATGTTCTCTTTGTACTATTGCTCCAGTTTTAATACCTATTTCAAAGGTAGGTTAGCTAAGTTGGCTGGACAGCTCACTTGTAATACAAAGTAACATGGGTGGATGGCATAGTGGCACTTGGTGGGTGGGACAATGACACAGTGGTTAGCACTGCTGCCTCACAGCACCAGGGACCTGGGTTCAATTCCCACCTCAGGCACCTGTCTATGTGGAGTTTGCACATTCTCCCCATGTCTGCGTGGGTTTCCTCCAGGTGCTCCTGTTTCCTCCCACAGTCCAAAAATGTGCAGGTTAGGTGAATTGGCCATGCTAAATTGCTTGTAGTGTTAGGTGGAGGGGAATGGGTCTGGTTGGTTTGCTCTTCGGAGTGTCAGTGTGGACTTGTTGGGCCAAAGGGCCTGTTTCCACACTGTAAGTAATCTAATCTAAAAAAACCATCAACCACATGGATTCAATTCCTGTATCAGCTCAGGTCACCACTTTCTCAACCTCACCCCTCAGGTTAAGTTCAGGACCAGTCATCTGTCTCTAATGAGAGAACAATCCTATTGTCCTCTTGAAGTATGATGACTTTACCTATTTCTGTTTCCTTTCCTGATGCCCACTTTATGAAGACTCCCTCACATTCCTATTACTGCCATCAGTCTTCCATTTAACTTCCAATAATTGGCTGTGCTACAATTACAATTACTATTAAGATTAGCATGGATTTGCAGACAATCATTACTCCAGCAAAAAGTGAAGGAGCATACTGGGACCCTACAGCATTGTTGTTATAGCACACACCAAAGGAATTACCCCGAAAATAGAATTTTCTGCTGGGGGTAATTCCTCCAGATTTGTAACCCCCTAAAAGACTGCATTTAATTAAGAGACTTTTGATGTTTCTGACAAAATAAATTAGTTAACCAGGAAAAGTAAGACTATTAAATACATAGTCCAACTCCTGAGTAACTGTTCAGCAGACGCCATATCTACCTCGTAATCCCCAAAATACACCTCCCACAAAGGCTTGCAGATCTCAGACTCTGACCCGATACCCTCTGAGTCCAAAACTCCAGGGACAGCACCCCCACAGGGAACCAATACATCACGGACCCAATATTTCCAACCCTGGGGCACACAATCTGAGTAGCAACCCCACTGTCCCAGGACCCTAACATCACACTTACCTTATGGGAGTTACCTGTTGACAGTCGCGGGTCAAAGCAACTATATAAAAATTTTAAATTTTTAAAATATGACAGCTGAATGCTATGAAAGGAGGCATAGTTTGCTTGCCTTTGAGAGCTCCGCGCTAAGAGAAAACTATCAGAACAAAAGTATCACCCCACATCTCTGGAAGAGCCCTGAGTAGAGTCTCCTCTTACAGAAGCAGAGCTCCCTTCTGTCGTGAAGAAACAGGTTAGGAGATTGCCACATGTTGGAAAATCCAGTCCACTATTTTTATTGAATTCAAACTTTAGCATCAGGCTTAGTGGAAATGAACCTGTGACTCTAGGAAATGAGCTTCATTCTGGATGACTAGTCCAGTGACATTATCATTATACCACTGCCTCAGTAACTACTTAGTTGACAGTAATAAGCAGCAAGTTTAATTGTCTACATTTCATCTGGTACTAGGAGTTTGTCTCGGGAACAGAATCAATGTTAAGGGCTCACAGGGCAATTTCCTATAAAATGCATAGCATGGCACTAACACCTGAACTGTATTTGTAAATGCAGGAAAGATGAAGGATATTCCAGATGACTAGGATGTCCAGAAAAAAAGAGTCATAGTTTAAGGTTACAAGTATGCTGTTTAGGACTGAGGTGGAGAGACTGGTGAGCCTATGGAATTCTCTGCCACAGGAAGCAGTAGAGGCTAAAACATTGAATGTTTTCAAGGAGATAGATATAGTTCTTAGGGTTAAAGGAAACGAAAGAAATGGGTGCAAGTGGGAATAGGGCACTAAGTTGGATGATCAGCCTGATCATACTGAATGGTGTAGCAGGTTCAATGGGCCAAATGGTCTACTCCTGCTCCTATTTTCTATGTTTCAAATGTAACTTTGAGGTATGATAGACAGATGAAGCTGAGTCATGCCACTGAGATGGGGATTCTTCAAAGAGAGAAGACTAGACGGAGTTGCAAGTTTTGCTGGTCGGAGGAGTGTACTGAGCAATATGAGGGTTGGTACTGACCTTCCATCCTATTGAGGTCACTGAACCTCCAGTGTCACTGTATCCACGTGCAAGGTGCTGCACTGTTGCTGCTGACCTCCTGAGTCATTTCTAGCCACTTGTTGACTTCATAGGCTGAACCTTTTCTCTTTTGAAATAAAAAGTGTGTTTATTTGTGATGTTATATTCTTGGGGCAGCCATGATAAATACTAATTCACAAACTTCAAGTTCCCAATCCATGGCAACCGGGTCCAAATGTTAAAATTCTACCCAATATGTTAGAAGTACACAACTTTACATTTTGAGTCGTGCTATTCTGGATAATGCCAGAATTATTTAAGGTACCAATTAAAATATTAAAATAAGATTTCAATTCAGGCACAACTTACAAAGAAATGAGCAAAATCTCAGGCACTATCACTTTCAAAAAATGCTCTCTCCAAAATATGGCACATGCTGAAGTCACTACTTCTGACTTAGACCAGTCAAAGCACTATCTATAGCTGTCAAAGTCATTCTGGCCTTTGGCGTTTATATCCTATTTCAGGAAATCAGTTGATGAAGGACAGTACTGGAGGTAACAAAAACAGAAATTGCTGGAAAATCTCAGCAGGTCTGGCCGTATCTGTGGAGAGAAATCAGAGTTAACATTTCAGGTCAGATGATTCTTCTTCAGAACTGGAGATAATTTTATCCCTCCCAGTCTTATATTTAATGACAATGAAGTGTTCCATGCAAACATCTCCTAACTCAGCCACCTCTCGGTTTCAATAAGTGTCTCTTTATTTGAGCTCCAGTGATTTTTTTTATTATATAAAAGTGTTCAGATGTTATTACACCTCTGGAGAAAATGGTTCAGGGACAAGAACACTATCATTGAACCACCCTTTAGCTTCAGTAAAATACCACTTCATGCCAATTACAACTAACATACATTTAAGCACAATTAATATACACTTAACTAATGCATTTTTCTGTAAATTAGATTAGATTCAGTCCACTTACCTAAAAGTTAAGACAAATCAGATTTAAAAACAACTTCCATGCTCAACATTTCAAAGCACTGACTGCAAAACAATCAGATGGTTGAACATTTGTATCTACCCATTTAAGTGTTTTCCCTTTCTCTCCAGCATTTATTTCAGGCTCGGAAGTTTATTACTTAATTTCTTCTCATTCAAACATTTTGTAGAGTCTGCACTATACAATGAAAGATTACCTGCGTAATATTCAATAGGCATTTTATCTTCAAATCATCATCTGTATTGAATCATATTTAAAATATTTAATAAATAGAACTCAATTTCCATTTCCATCACAACAAGTAGTGTTTGAGCAGCCAAAGCACTTTTAAAACTCCTTTTATTTACTTTAGTTTAGCAAGCTGTATTTGAAGACTCACAAGGAAGATGAGTATGTGAAGCATTGCTAAAATGATGAGTCTTTAATTATTTGGGTCAGAAAATACTTTCATTCTGTTTTACCCCAGTAGACAAGGCCAAGCCTATATTTCATTTCCATTTACTTAGGAATTTAACCCTTGAAATTACTCCATAGAGGCCAATATCCCATCACCAAGTCATTTTTTTATTTACATGTGGAAATTCCATGACACTGACCCAGCTCCCTCAGAGCCAGCTCTCAGAATGAACAAAACCTCTGACATCCTGTGCATATATATGTCAGCCAGGACTCCCTGATTGGGGCATTTTAAACTAGTCCAATCAGCGAATTCATATCCCATGAGGTCCACCTGGCTGACCTCATTCCAATCACTACAACCCTCCCCCTCTGAGTCCAAGAACATAGACTGATCCTTTCTCTTGTAGCTCCTTCTTGGTCGTTTCAGCACTGGGTCAGGTTTCTCTGACTCTGCGTCAGACATGGGCAGTGTGAAATATACACAGTGGCTCGCCTCTTGTATTCGGAGCATTTCAGCAGAAATTCATGCTCTTCTTCAGGTGGCAAAGGCATCAAGCCAGCCACATCTGTCATGTCCTTCTCAGACTCCAAGGTATCTTCAACACTTGAGACAGAGGGAGATCCTACGGGTTCCAGAACAGTCAGAAAGGCAGTTGAGTAACCAGGCACATTTTGCTCCTGCCATGTGTGTGGGTTTGCAGCTTTTATATGGTCCACATGCTTGTTCAGGACCATCACACCTACCGAAACTGTGTCAATGGACCTCACCTTGTGTCAATCATCCCCGTTACCCATGCAGGGTCATTCCCATAGTTCCTACACCAACCTTGTCCCCTGAGTAAACAGTTTCTCTTGCTTAGCAGAGTCTTGTGTCTGGCATTGGTGTTCTTGATGCTGTTTTAGGAAAATCAGATTTAACCTGGTGTGGAGTCTTCTCTAATGAAGCCATTCCTGCAGTTGCATGAAGGGTGATCTTATAATCAAACAGGAACAGGGACAGTTTGGTACCTAGTAAAGATATAGGCTGTTTCTTTAAGCCTGCCTTTAAAGTTTGGATTGTTCTTTCTGTCAGACCATTGGAGATGGATTGCATGGAGCTGTCCTTATACCATTTGACTTTAGGAAGTACTAAAATGCCCTTGTGGTTAACGATGGTTCATTATCCATTTCCAACAGTTCTGGAAGTCTGTGTATTACAAAAGATGAGTAAAATTTACTAATTGTCATCCCCGTGTTTGACAAATGAATTCTTTTGCATATCCAACCACTTTGAATGGGCATCCACAATGGCCAAGAACATTCAGCCTATGAAAGGATCTACATAATCGACATGTAACTAAGTCGTGGGTTTACTTGACCATTCCCAAGAAGGTGGGGAAACTGCTAGTGGTAATTTTTGTCCTTGCTGGTACTCTGGGCACTGTCCCACCAACACAGCTATGTCAGCATCCAATCTGAGCCACCTGGCATAGCTTCTTGCCAACATCTTCATTATGGAAACCTCTGAATTACTCTGGTGAGGTTCAGCCAGTATCTGGCAGTGACCTTTGCTCGGGACAATCACTCTTGCTCCCCATAATAATATGTTCGAGGAGAAAGTGAGGACTGCAGATGCTGGAGATCAGAGCTGAAAATGTGTTGCTGGAAAAGCGCAGCAGGTCAGGCAGCATCCAAGGAACAGGAGAATCGACGTTTCGGGCATGATTCCTGAAGAAGGGCTTATGCCCGAAACGTCGATTCTCCTGTTCCTTGGATGCTGCCTGACCTGCTGCGCTTTTCCAGCAACACATTTTCACCCCATAATAATATGCCAACCTCTACTGTGATCTGGTCTCTCCAGACACAAAAAAATTTCAATTCTGGTTGCAATGGTCTTTTGGTTTCTCCCACCACCACTTGTTTCAGTTTTGCCGGGACCAGATCTTTCCGCATCTGGGCTGATATTGTCAGCTGTGACTGGAAGTGTGTCCAGAAACTTTAAAACCATTCCACACTCTTTCAGTGGCAGTACCACCAGTGGTGTATCTGTCAGCGTGAGGCAGCTCAAGCATCTGCATTTGCTACTTGGCCTCCCGGACGATGTTCCAATCTGTAAGTACATGCACTTAGTATTAGAGCCCACCGCTGAATTTGGCCAGAAACAATGGATGGCACTGCCTTTCCTCTTTAAGTAGACCCTGCATGGGTTTGTGGTCTGTTATTATTACAAATTTACATCCATAAAGGTGTTGGTAGAACACCCTGACTCCTAATATGCCCACCAACCGCCCTTCTCTATCTGGGCATAGTTATGCTCTGCATTAGCCAAAGTCCTGGATGCAAACGCTGTAGGTGGTTCCTCTGCATTGGGTCACCTATGAACTAAGATTACCCCAAAGAAAAATGGGGAGGGCATCAGATGTGCCAGTGTACCATCACCTTAGAGGGGGATAGCTGTTTCTTCACTTCCCTGAAAGTTATGGCTTGGCTATGCGACCATTTCCAAGGGTGAACCTTATTTTAGGAGTTGATGCAAAGGTGCCAGGATAGAGGCCAGGTTAGGCATGAGCTTGCTCTAATAATTCACCAGCCCAAGGAAAGATCGAAGATCCATTAAGGACATGAGAGCTGAGGCACCTTTGATCACCCTCTCTTCATCTTCCAGACTTAACATGGTCTTGTTAAGTCTGCAACACAAATAGGTCAGTTGGGGTACCTGCAACATATATTTTTACCTTCTTAGGCATACGCCTGCCCAGCAGAATGAGTAAGGACTAAGTTGTCGAAGTGCTTCTTATTACTTTTCCCTGTTATGACCACATCATCCAGATAAATGGCAATCTGGCATACACCCTGTAAAATGCTCCCCATCATCTGCTGAAAAATTGCACAGGCTGAAGAATCCCACATGGCAGTCTCATATATTGGTAAAAACCCTTATGGGTATTAATTGTCGTATACTTCCAGGAATCTTCATCTAATCACAACTGCAAGTACACATGGCTCATTTCCAGCTTTGTGAAGGACAGGCTTCCTGTCAGCTTTGCTGATGATTCCTCTGAGATATTGGGTATTTATCCAACTGCAAGAAGCAGTTTATCTTTTGTTTAAATTCCCCAGAAAGGTGAACTAACCCATCGGGGCTTCACAGTCGGTACAACCAGTGTTGTCCATTTTGCAAATTGGACTGGTTTGATGATTCCTTTGCTTTCCATTTCTGATTTCTGCCTCTACTTTTGCCCGTAAGAGAAATGACACTGGCTGGGTCTTGCAGAATTGTGGAATTGCTTCCTGGTTAACATGCAAAGGTATTCCTGGCTTCTTTGATAGTTCCTAGATCTTCCTGAAAAATTTCTGGGTATTTAATTAGGACTTCTCTCAGGCAGCTATTTTCTCATTGAAAAATGTTGAGCCAATCAAGGTGAATCGTTCTCAATTAATTTTGCCTCAGCAAACTTGGGACCGAGCCTTTTACTACAATCAGTGTAAAGGTTCCCCGGTACAGGCTCTCAGTCTAGCTGAGTTCTTGCACAAACTTAAGGGTTGGAGTCCAGAGTGAATTTTGTTAAAGACTGAAACAGCCACACTAGTATCCATCTCCATTAGAACTGGGTGGCCATTTTCACCAGTTGTTTATTTTGATTGGTTCGGATTTGGATCTTGCTAAACAATTGAACTGTTTCAAACCAGATGTAAATTGGAATTTCCAGGGTGTGCACTCTCCTACATACTGCCCTATGAGTTTTCTTCCTCAATTCAGGCCCAGCAGGACTCCTTTGCTGTCTCAAGTCCATATTCCAGCAGCAACTACAATGGCTTGCTCGCCCAGATCGTGAAGAAAATTATAACCAATTGACCGCGGCTTGGCTTTGTCTTGGCTGACCTAGAGCCCCTCTGTTCAGGATACATCCTACATGAGGCTATGCAAGTTCAGTCAGAAGGGTGAGGGTGTCCATTTCCGTCAGAATACTCTGCAACTCATATTTTCCACTTGCCACCTATAGCCACATGTAGTGCCTTCGCAGCAAGGTTGAAGTCCAGTTGGGTTTTGGCTAGTAGGTGTTTCTGCATGGTTATGTCGTTAATCCCATATATCAAAGGGTCTCTCAGCATCTCATTAAAGGTTAACCCAAAGTCACATTCCTCTGCAAGTCTTCTTAACCTTGTCAAAAGTCCCAATATAGATTCCCCTAGCTTTTAAACTGCCAAGTAAAATGAATAGCATCTCAGAATTAGAGAAAGCTTGGGGTGATAATACTCCTTAACTAAACCCTCAACTCTTGAAAGGTTTTAGTATCTGGTGCATGAGGGAAAGTTAAGCCCCTAGTAACTGAAAAACTTGCAGGTCCATAAGCTGTCAGGAGGATTACTCATTGCTTTTCACCTGCCCCAATGTCATTTGCCCAGAAAAAAAACAAACATTCTTTCCACATACTAGGCCCAGACTTTGATGGTGGGATCCAGCAAGTCAAACTTCCCAAATAACGGTATGATGCCAGAAATACTTACGCCAGCTCAAAGATGACTGCTTTGAGTGAAGTTTTTCAGGACCCCATTTTTCTCTCATAGCCAATGAAATAACTCCCAGAGGCTGGTACCCTGTCATCACGTCACCCTTTATTTATGCACGGAAGCTCCTTGACACTGATCCAACTTTCTCAGAGCAAGCTCTCAGAGTAAACAGAATCTCTGATACCTCTGTTTTTAACTGTCAGTAAGAATTGGAGTTAACAGTTCCAATTAGGGAACTCATATTCTGAGAGGTCCACCTGGCTGACCTTGTTACAATCACTACAATGCTGTCTACACATCCTTCTCATTCTTGCACTGGTAGCATGGTTCATACTCAAACAATATCAGAATGTATTAATATTCCAAAAATGTCTTCTGGCTTTCTGCTTTTTCTCACAATGGCTATTAGGACTGTAGTCTTGTTTCTGAATTTATCTCCTCGTGTCATCAGCATTGTTCAGCACCTGCTTCCATGATTATTTTTCAAGAAACTAATTGTCTCCCTATTTTAGCATTCAACCTTCACTTTTTGGCAACTAACAGCTGCTACCATGTTCTATTTTAGAAAGGCAATTGGTGGAGGATAGCAGTGGAGTCAATCCTTACTCGGTCTTACATTTACTAACAGAGTAGGACATTAATCCAAACCCCACTGTTTAAATAAGTCCCTCTTTATAGCCTTTTAAATAAACAATCACCTTGAACCAAATTAAAGAGAAACAGGCCCTTAAAAGGTGCATAATCCTCATAACAGTGTTTTGAATAACTCATAATATTAGATCAAACAAACAAATCAACTGATTAAAGCTCCTTAAAATACTACACTAACACAAATCTAAACTTCAATGCAAACTAAATCAAACCACTGTTTTGGAAATGATACACTCAAGCCCTGTGATTCACGGTGTCACAGTTTTACATGAACATTTTCAAGACAGCTGCAGGTCTCCCCTTAAATAAGGACAGTGATGCCAGAAGGTATAAGACCATCCGCATGAAACCTTGGAAATTATCTGGCTTTACAGTCACATGGTCACAATATTTTCAATCAATCCATTCTCATGTACTGTGACAAGTGAATTCAAGTATTTTGTGACCCAAAGAATTAAAGACTCATAATTTTTAGTGATACTTCACTTACTCATCTTCCTCGTGCAGATTCGAGTGCAGCTTGGTAAACTAAGAAAATAAATAAAAGGGTTTTAAATGTATTTCAATCTGCTCAAACACTGCTTCTTGTGAAAGAATTCTATTTGTCAAACATTTTAATATTTTAATCAACCAGTTCTGATGTGTGTTGTGACATTTTTGGGGAAGGTGAAACTTAGAACCTAGACTTTCTAGCTCACAGGTAGAGATACTACCACTGTCCCAATAGAGCCCAAAGTGCATATGCTCAAGTGAACACTCAGTTAATATCCCCTAACTGCAAGTAGTAACAGTGGCACCTTCTACCAGACTGAGATAGGTGATATCAGAAATATTTCTCAGTTTGCAGTTCATTGATGTATCAGGGAGGCCATTGCCCAGGAAAAATCAGTAAAACTAGCAAATGAGACATGCTGACCTAACACCCGTTATCCTTCAAAATATGGACCAGTACGTCATTTCAAAATTTTACGGAAATGTTACTGTTTGTTTCCTCTGAGCGAGGCTCTCGATATCAGGAGGAATACTGACACCTTCGCATAGATGGATGGAGGTTTCAGGGAAGATGGTATCCCATAATTCCAAAGTATCATAAATAACATTAACACTGCTTTGCCTGTTTGTCGTCATCAAGCTGTCTGTTGAATGCTCCATAACTTTATTATCATGAGGGGATCCAACCCTACCACCACCTGAAAAGCTACAAATACAGCAGGAAAAGCAGCATGAACAGGAGGGAGAGCAGGAGTAACATTGACCATTGGTGCCCCTAGCTACCAGAGTTTCCAGAAAGCAACTCAACCAAGAATGCTTCACGTGACCCTTTTTTTGCCATTCTCAATGCACCAACACCCCTATCACCTTCCAGTCAATGTCTATTTGTTTCCCTTCATATCAGCCTTAAGGATCTTGCTTTCACAGTTTTAATCATCAAAACCACAAAAAATTTTGATTTTCAAAAGACTCCAATCCTGATATTTAATAGTTAATAAAAATAATTCTGAACTGCCTTCGTACAAGCTTTTATTAATGTTAGCCTTTGGTAATTATTTACCCATCTCACTGCTCCCGTGGTGAATATCCCAGTGTCTGCAGCTGATGAGGTATAAGACTGTTACGTCTCTAGAGCAGACATACTGAATGGTTATAGTGGACAACTTCAAGCAACTGTGCTGCTGAGATGACAGCACCTTGACAGACCAGGTCAATCTGGTCCAACTGACTGGAACAAGGGCAGCGGTGGAATCGGTGGTAAGCTACGTTTCGACACTTCTTACATGGTACATTTGTTGAGTATCAGTGAACATACTATATTTAAAACTTGTGGCTGTTTGTTGGTTTAATATTTCTATTACAGCTGTTGAGCTTTCAAAGTTTGGCCAGTCAATGATATAACGGGGTGCTCCAAATGCTAAAAAACAGGAAACCATCCAACGGTGCCCTCTAGTGGAAATAACACAAACGGCTACCATTGAGTAGAAACAGTCAAAACCTACATGTCATCTTTCAGGCTATGTCACACATTCTGCCTAAACTGCCTCCAATTTTAATGATGTCTTTCCAGGTGACATGCAGTTTCTGCTTTGAGTTCTTAAGTATCTGAGAGAATCACCTCTGCATACCTGAAAGTAATTACAAGTGAAAAAAATAATACCCGACAAATATGTAAAACACTGCTGCAACAGTTAAACCAAATTTAATAATAAAATTGTGGGTTCAAAGAAAAATGTGCTATTAAAGTAAATACAAATGTTTAATCGTAACAGGGTTTAAACACTATGCAACAAGTAAGCGCTTGCATCTAGGGGACAAAAAAAAATAACTGTCTCATGCATACAATATAATTAAAATACTTCATAATTGCAAATTAAACAATCAGAAAATTTTATACAGTTTAATGTTGATTGCTAGTCATAGAGATGTACAGCATGGGAACAGACCCTTAGGTCCAACCCGTCCATGCCGATCAGATATCCCAGGGAAAAGACTTTGCCTATTTACCCTATCCATGCCCCTCATGATTTTGTAAACCTCTATAAAAGGTCACCCCTCAGCCTCCGATGCCCCAGAGAAAACAGCCCCAGCCTATTCAGCCTCTCCCTATAGCTCAAATCCTTCAATTGTGGCAACATCCTTGTAAATCTTTTCTGAACCCTTTCAAATTTCACAACATCTTTCCAATAGGAAGGAGACCAGAATTGCACGCAATATTCTAACAGTGGCCTAACCAATGTCCTGTACACCCGCAACATGGTATAAGCAATTAAAAAAAAGGTCAATGATTTGGATCCATGACAGAACTTGGAGATGTTTAAAGGAAGCTTGATGTTCATGAATCTGATGTATATTTGACAGGTGGGTTAACCTGACTATTTAAGATCTGAAAAGGATTGGACAAATTCAGAATTAATTGGAAAGATATTCTACTATGTTATGATACCATTTTGCTTTCAGGTCATTAAAATTATGGAAGTAATACACACCTGAATATTTAAAGAACTAAAATCAGTTTTAATGGTTCTTATTCTAACCAGTTTCAGCCAACACTGCTCAAATATATATGTAAAATGTGAAGATTTAAATAAGAAACAAATATTGCTTGAGGTAAGCCACAAATTATTGTAAATTTGACAAAGGTGTGTGAATGCATTAATTTCTTATCTGCAATATTCATAAATTTAACTTAATATCCCACACTGGATTATGGTTCTAATTTAGTTTCTTTTTCTCGATAAAGTCACTCTGTTGAGAAGGAACTGTTGTCAACACATCTATTGACCCTCTATTGCCCCTCTATTTCTGTTCTGTTATTCAAGTGATGGTTTTGGGTGTTAGTTTAAACATGACCTTTTAAAAATATGGCTAAGCCAAGAAGTTAGCAAAACGCAAAAGTTGGAAAATGAAACACTCTTCCATATGAATTTTGTGCTACATTTCATTTGCATTTTCTTAGTAGAGTGCTCTTGCTTGCACTTTATTGCAGAGGGAAGGTTATTCCCTTCACACAGTCCACCAAGGTATGAGCATTAGAGCAGAAAATGGATCCTCCCAGTAAAACCTTGTCATACACAAAGTGGAGTTTAGAAAGATGAAGCATTTTGACAAGCCTTTTAACGAGTGAGTTCAGACTCTAGAATATGCAATTTTTCTTTTCTGTCTTTCTCTGACAAATTGAGATTGGAACTGAATTGAAATTATGCCTATATAACAGCATACAAAAAGTGAGAAAGAAAACATCAAAGTTAGACGTGATGATTGGACACTGTACATGCTGACAACGTTACTTGTTACAGATCTTTGCTTAGGATATTGAAATAGGGCTTGGGGCAGAACTGTAGCCAACCTGGAGATGTCAAAAGAGGAAATATTATGATGAGTTGACCCTCAAGAGGAAGCTTTCCTCCTTCTCAGCACCTCAGTAAGTTCTGGGCAAGAAGGACAATGGGTGACCTTCTCAACCAATTACCAATTCAGGCCCTTGAGTGTTCAATGAAGAGCCACTTAAGGCCCCAACTCACCACATTCCCCAGTCACTTGCCTTCCTGAGAAAAGCAAGGGAGAAAGGTGGCAATTAGAGGCATGAATACAAATAGGTGGGTTCTCATACCCACACCCGACACCCCCTCTCCTTGCAACACTTATCCTGAGGGAAGAGTTAAAAACAGCCTTACTTTCCTCATGCTGGATCCCGTGAGGAGGTTTGTCCATGAGCAGACTTTAGGACCCAGATGCTTTTGGCCTTTGTTTGACTGGCAGTGTCTGACAACTCAGGGTGTCAAAGTGGAGGCCTGTGATTCACTGAGAAACTCCCTACCACTGTTTCTAAGCCAGTTAATGAGCGGATTGACTGAGAAACAGTGAGTTTTCTCAGCAGTGGGGGCAGTGTAGTAGTTGCTACCTAACATGCATGTCCCCATGCTTAAAAAAAAATGGAAAAATAGATGACATGGCATAAATTATCAGGTTGATCCACCTCTGTGACATTGATCAAATTCCACAACTTGTTAAAATTCTGTAAATGTTGAACTTGTTCAAAAAATTTAAATTGATTTGTGGGGTTCTTCGGTCCATCATTGTAACGTTGCCTAAAACTTTAAAGAAATGACCAATGAGCATTAAGATACTGGGCATGTGACACACCACGTTCTACTCCAAGCAATTCACCATCCAGACTTGGAACTATATACTGGTTCCTTCAGGTCAAAATCCTGGACCTCCCTCCCTAACAGCATTGTGGGTCTACCTACAGCACATGGGCTGCAGTGGTTCAAGAAGCACTGGTTAAAACATCACTTGCAGGGACGAGCAATCGCCCAGCCAGCAGCACCCACATCCCATAAGTGAATTATAAACAAACTTGGTAAAACAGTGAGAGAGGAAGAGAAACCTAATTAATTTTAAAAAAAAAACTTGGATGCATGTTTGTGATGCTGTAACTTACAGAGCAAAGGACAAGAAGTTTAAAAATGCAACAAGATTGGATTTTGTCTGGGATGGGACATGAGAGGCTAAATAACTTCTTTCTGTGCTCTAAATATTTCTATCTTTTGCATATGTCTCTGTTCAACCATTTCATCATTTTTTTCTGGAATGTTCTATTGGTAGATTAGTGAATGCCCATGGAAATTGAACCTGTTGTATAAGTAGTGCCAAAACTGGAACTAAATTAAACTTTTGTTTAGCTCTTTCATGACCCTGTAAACAAGCTAATAGCTATTGGTTAGGCCTTGTGATGTCTATGGTCAGGGTGATTCTGATGTTTTGCAGTCTGAGTCAAGGCAGTACAGTGACCCCACCACAAATGGTACCTCTGTATTTATGGAACATCGTTTTACAGGCAACACAATGTTCTATTGCTGGAAAAATGAAATCACAAAGATTCATTTGATGAAGTGAAATCATATGTGCATTATGCATAATCATCTGATTTCTTTTCAGCAAAAATACAAAGATAATTGTATGATGTGTTTTGTCCATGATGTATTTAAATCTGTATGTTTCACATTTTTAGAATATCTGCAGAAAGAGGCCATTTGGCCCATCAGGGTCACTGACCCTCTGAGGAGCACCCCAGCCTAGCCCACATTCCCATGGCTAATCCATCTAACCTGCATATCTTTGGAAACCCATGCAGGCACAGATGTTATGTGGCAACAGTGCTAACCACTGAACCACCATGTCATTTGAATGCTTTCATCATTGCAATTTGCTGTAAGTTAACACATTTGTTTGTTCTGTTTCACTATCAAACAAACAATCTCAGCAATCACAGTTTGACACATCTGGATATTGCATTTCCTGGAAGTCTATCAGTGCCAGCTTGAGAAGGATCATTGGAAAAGCTGTTTTCTCATCCTTTCTTCCTTTCCTTCCACTTTCCAGAGGTATTGAATCCTTTACTGGAGTACGTGCTGTTCTAAAAGCTGTGTATCTGACTAGTATTCGAAACCAAATAGGTGAATTGATAACGCAAATAGAAATAAGTAAGTGTATTCTGGTAGCCAGTACAGAGATATGGCTGCAGGATGACATAGATCGGGACATGAATATAGAAAGCTACACGACATTTGGGAAGGATAGAAGCTAAGAAAAACTGTAATGGTTGTTCTGTTAATTCGTGGATGGAATTAGTACAATAGAGATGGATCATCTCAGTCCAGGAGATCAGGATGTATGGCTGACTTTTACTACAAACTAGCTAAGTGTCAATTACAGCAGGTTTCACGGAGGGTTTCTCTTCATGAGGACACAAGTTTTCTTACGCTATTTCCACAACTTACCCGATTACCAATGAGCCAGGTCTCTAAGGCAACCCCTTCATCCCATCTTCCCTCTCATTCAAGGTAGAGCTAC
Source organism: Chiloscyllium plagiosum (assembly GCF_004010195.1). NCBI lineage: Eukaryota > Metazoa > Chordata > Chondrichthyes > Orectolobiformes > Hemiscylliidae > Chiloscyllium > Chiloscyllium plagiosum. Next base: position 66,342,229 of record NC_057719.1, read on the forward strand.
TCACCAATTCCATTACCTTCTGTGATTCCCAGAGCTAGTGCCATCTTCAAGATCCAGCCATGCACCTAGTCAAGCCCTGCCAGCCAGGAGTTGCCCTTCACTGTGCACATAGTGGGGGGGGGGGGATCCCAAACAGAAACACTTCTCAGGGCACAGAGCTGACATCTCATTACATTCACAAATCTGACATCTCATTACATTACATAATCTGACATCTTTTCCCTTTATAATAGGGGATTATTACACACTGGAATGCCTTCAGCCAATTGAAAACATACTTATATTCAGCAAGAACAAAAGCGAAGAAAACCCTGTGGTCTCATTGGCTTCTGAGAACAAACTGTGATGCTTGCCTTTTCAGCAGCAACAAATTTATAGCCAATAAGTCTTCATTGCACTCAGCTCACAAAGAAATATTGTAAAAACATAGTAAAATAAGAACAGAAATAGGCCATTTGGTTCATTAAGCATGCTCTGCTATTCAATATGATCATAGCCGATCATTTATCTTCAGACAATACTCCCACTCTTCCCCCACCCTCCGACCACACCCACCCCCCCCCCAATAATGGCCATTGATACCTTTAGAATGTAGAACATGGAACATTACAGTGCAGTACAGCCCCTTTGGCCCTCAATGTTGTGCCGACCTGTGAAACCAATCTGAAGCCCATCTAACCTACTCTATTCCATTTTCATCCACATACGGTCATAGAATTATAGAGATGTTCAGCATGGAAACAAACCCTTCGGTCCAACCCGTCCATGACAACCAGATATCCCAACCCAATCTAGTCCCACCTGCCAGCATCCAGCCCATATCTCTCCAAATCCTGCATATTCATATACCCATCCAAATGCCTTTTAAATGTTGCAATTATACGAGCCTCCACCACCCCTAAACCTATGCTCTCTACTTCTGGACTCCCCCACTCCAGGGAAAAGACTTTGTCTATTTACCTATCCATGCCCCTCATGATTTTATAAACCTCTATAAGGTCACCCCTCAGCCTCCGACGTTCCAGGGAAAACAGCCCTAGCGTATTCAACCTCTCCCTATAGCTCAAATCCTCCAACTCTGGCAACATCCTTGTAAGTCTTTTCTGAACCCTTTCAAGTTTCACAACATCCTTCCGATAGGAAGGAGACCAGAATTGCATGCAATATTCCAACAGTGGCCTAACCAATGTCCTGTATAGCCGCAACATGATCTCGCAATTCCATTTAAATGCCCTTAAAGCTGGTGAGTCTACTACTGTTGCAGGCAATAGCTTTGAGAAATTTATTTCTTTTAATACATTAAGTAATTTCACTTCCGCTGCCTTTGATAGCAGAGAATTCCATAGGTTCACCACCCTCTGAATGAAGGTATTTCTCCTCATCTCAGTTCAAAAACGGCCTGCTATGAACCCTGACACTGTAATCCCTTGTGCTGACCTCCTGACCAAGGGGAACATCATCACTGCATCCAGTCTGTCCAGCCCTGACACCCCTTTTATACATTTCAGTCAGGTTCCCTCTCATTTCTCTAAATTCCAGTGAATGCAGGCCCTCTGATTCTCTGCAAAACCTGCTGCCCAAGGAATCAGTCTGATGAACCTTTGTTGCACTGTACCTGGCAAGTGCATCTTTTCTTAGGCAAGGAGCCCAAAACTGCACTCAATACTCCAGGCATGGTCTCACCAAGGCTCTGTATAGCTACCACAGGATTTCCTTGATCGTGTACTCAAACCCTATTGCTTTGAAAGCAAACATAACATTTGCCTGTTTGTTGTACCTACATGCTTGTTTTCAATAGCCAGTCTACAAGGACTCATAAATCCATTTGTATATCTATCTTTACTAGTCTATTTCCATTTAAATAATCCTCTGCCACTCTGTTTTACTTGCCAAAGAGAAACTTCACATTTATCCACATCATATTGCATTTGCCTGGTCAAAACGTGTGGTGCTGGAAAAGAGATGCTGTTTCAAGCATAAACCCTTCATCAGGAATGAGAAAGGCTTATGCCCGAAACATCAATTTTCCTGCTCCTTGGATGCTACCTGACCTGCTGTGCTTTTCCAGCGCCACAGGTTTTGGCTCAGACTCTCCAGCATCTGCAGTCCTCACTTTCTCCTGCATCTGGCTTGTATTTTTCTAACCACTTGATTTGGTGAAATCAGTAGAAGTCTCTTTACATCCTCTTCACCAATCCCATCTAGTTTTATGTTCTATTGGAACAGGGTATCAATCAAGTCTCATCTGGCTTGCTACATGCAGAAAGTAATGTTCCTTCTGCTCAATTTCCTCATCTCCCTCCTTGGAAGATTGTTGCTTCTCTGCCAATTCTTCAGAGTTCATCACATCCCCTCTTTGCCTGCTCCAGTTGTGTCAATACACAATACAGCACAGTATGCTAGGACGATGCAGCACAAACTGTCTAAACTGTACTGCAAGGCCACTTTAGACAAATCCAAGTATCAAAACCTTATATTCAGTAAGCCTATCATCTGCCCACATTGGCCTTGATGGAAGGATATACTTCATTGTATCACTCGGTTTTAGTCAATGAAAGCTTAATATAGTCATCAGCCATGATTGCAGAGACTCCTAGTAACTATCTTTGTAAGATATCTGCCACTTGATGGTTCATCTCACTCCTCCATACAGTGGGACATGGAAAACAATAACAGAGGACAATGGAATGCCTCCACATGGACCTTGCAGCTCAAGCCATATCATACAAACACAGTAGTCACACATCTCTTACTAATACTACCCCTTAATCATGACACCCAGACAATCAACTGACCATGCCCAAGCCCTGGATTGACATCAGATGCTGTCCTTGACTTACTGAGCCAGGACCCCCTGACTGCAGACTACCTCCCTGAGCCTGACTGAGATCTGCTCCCTTAGAATTTGAAAGACGGCCAATGGTTGAAGTATATGTAGTGTGATTGTCACATGCACCGCTGGTATGCAGCAGGTGCAAGATTGACAGAGCACACTTGCGTATAGCAACATATCACCCTGCCGACTGTTCACTGCCAAAAATCACGACAAGCTTGAGTCTGCACTAAACAGCAAGGCAAGACAGAAGTACTGGGAATCTTTTAAGATTAGGCTGAGGAGGCTAAGCATTAAAAAAGCACTGTAAGGCAGGGATACTGTTAGCATCCAAGTAGGCCCAAAATAAGTAAGCAGTAAGAGAAAGTAATCAACCCCGAGATCCATGAGTTGGGTGCTCACACCTGTGTATATTGAAAGGTGCCTGTGAACTTCAAAGCGCAGTATTGAAATCCAGAACTGTATTAACTGGGTCAAAGACAGGCCATGAGGATCCAAGCTAAAATATGTCTGATATCAAGATCTGTGCATAGGGGAGAGATTTAAATAGACCTCCTGGCCACTCACTAGCTAGATTCCTGTCTCACAGATGAAAACTTGATTGCCTGTAATGATGCAGACTTGATTAGTAAGCTTAAGGTGGAAGAACCCCTAGGGGGCAGCAGCCATAATATGATAGAATTCACCCTTCAGGTTGAAAAGGGAGAAGCTGAAATCAGATGTCACAGTCTTACAATTGAGTAACTACAAAGTCTGAGTTAGAAGCTGGTCAGAGTTGATTGGAAGAGGAGCCGAGCAGAAAAGATGGTGGAGCAGCAATGGCAGAACTGTCGTGGGGTAATTCAGAAGACACAGGAGAAATTCATCCCAAGAACAAATACACTAATGGGAGAACAATGTAATCATGGCTCACAAGGGAAGTCAGAGACATCATAAAAGCAGAAGAAAAAACATCCAATGTCGTGAAGATTAGTGAGAAGGGGTGTGGAGGAAATGAAATTTGAGGGTAAGCTAGCTAGTAATATCAAAGAAGACTGCAAGAGTTTTTTTTAAAGATATGTAAAAATGAGGAAAGACTGGACATTGAACCACACTGAGTGGAGAAGTAGTAATGGGGACAAGAAATGGTGTAGGGACTGAATAAGTACTTTGCATGTTTCACACTGGAAGGTGTCAACAGCACACCAGAACTTCAATAGAGTCAGAGAGCAGAAGTGAGTGTAGTGGCCATCACTAAGGAGAAGGTGCTGGGGAAGCAGAAATGTCTGAAGGTGGATAAATTATCTGGACCAGATATACTACACCATGGAGTTCTGAAGGAGACAGCAACAGAGAGTGTAGAGGCATTGGTGGTGATCTTTCAGGAATTACATGAGTCAGGAATGGTGCCAGATGATTCGAAAATGGCTAATGTAATGTTCCTGTTTAAGAAAGGAGGGAGGCAGTAAACAGGAAGTTATAAGCTGGTCAGCCTGACCTCAGTCATTGGTATGATTTTACAGCCTATTATCAAGGATAAGATTGCATAGTGCTTGGAAGTGCATGGTAAAATAGGATTGAGTCAGCATGGCTTCATCGAGAGAGGTCATGCCTAACCAATCTGTTATAATTCCTTGAGGATTTAATGAGAAAGTGAAGTAAAGAAGAGCCAGTGGATATGATCTATTTGGATTTCCAGAAGGCCTCAGACAAGATGTCACACAGGAGGCTGTTAAATAACAGCCCAATATATTACAGACAAGGTACTGGCATGATAGAGGAATGGCTGACTGGCAGAAGGCAAAGATTCGGGATAAAGGAGTCTTTTTCAGACTGGCATCCAGTGATGACTAGTGGAGTTCCACAGGGATTCATGTTGGGACCATAACTATTCACCTTACACGGTAACGATCTGGACGAAGGAAGTAAGGGCTTTGCAGATGACAAGATGATTAGTGGAGAGACAGGCAGGGTTGAGGTAGAAGGGAGGCTGCAGAAGGACTTATACAGGCTAGGAAAGTGGACAAAGAAGTGGCAGATGAAATATAATGTGGCAAACTGTGACGTTGTGCACTTTGGTAGGAGGAATAGAGACATAAACTATTTTCTAAATAGAGAAAGGCTTTAAAAAGCTGAAGCTAAATGGACCACATTTGGAATAGTATGAGCAGCATTGGGCCCTGTTTCTAAGGAAGGATGTGCTGGCATTGGATGGGGTCCAGAGGAGGTGTGCAAGAATAATCCCAGAATTGAAGGGCACCTTGTATGAGGAGCGGTTGAGGTCTCTGGGTCTGTACTCGATGGAGGGAGGAAGGCTGGTGAGTTCTCATTTGCTCAGTGTAAATCATCCAGTAACTTCAGCAAGGAACCATTACTCAGTGAGGATGATTCTCATCTCACTGTTGCCTATCTAAATTCAAAATTTGACAGTTACACAGTGGAAATCAAATGGACAAGACAGTTTAGATTAGATAAGATTCGTTCCAGTGCGGAAACAGGCCCTTTGGCCCAACAAGTCCACACCGATCCTCCAAAGAGTATCTCGCCCAGACCACTCCCCTACTAATGCTCCTATCACTATGGGCAATTTAGCACGGCCAATTCACCTGACCTGCACATCTTTGAACTGTAAGAGGAAACCGGAGCACCCGGAGGAAACCCACGCAGACACAGGGAGAATGTGCAAACTCCACACAGACAATCGCCCGAGGCTGGAATCGAACCCGGGTCCCTGGCACTGCAAGGCAGCAGTGCTAACCACTGAGCCACCGTGCCACCCCTATTAATTTGTCACAGTTAGCCACTTCAATTTAGGTAGCTGTGCTTCCTGTAGAAAGAGGTTAGAGTATGTACAACTCAAAACCAAATGAGATTACTAAGGTGCTTGATTCCAATTTGGTTTCTGTCTGCATTACTGCTACCAGTTCCTCACTCTGCCCAGTATGTGTTCTGCAAGGGCTTCGGGACAATGATGTCATGGAAAAATACATTACAAAACATAACACTCTATCCATGTAGTGCTATTTGATGTGACACATGGGGCAGCACAGTGGCTCAATGGTTAGCACGGCTGCCGCACATCACCGGGAACATGAGTTCCATTCCAGCCTTGGGTGACTGTCTGTGTGGATGTGCATGTTCTCTGCGTGGGTTTCCTCTGGATGATCTGGCTTCCTCCCACAGTTCAAAGATGTGCACCTTAGGTGGATTAGCCAAGGGAAAATACAGGGTTACAGGCATAGGGTAGGAGGGTGGGTCTGGACGGGATGCTCTTCGGACAGTCAGTGTGGACTCGATGGGCCTGCTTTCACACTGTAGGGATTCTATGATTACAGACACTACAAACACTACCATATCAAATTATACCAGACTAGAACTTAAGAAAATCTTTACAGCATATGGACATGAACACATGAAAAGGATGGTTTAGTCCTTATTCAATGTAATGAGATCAGAATCTGAAATATCTGTGATTACCACCTAATGTAGTAGTTAGTACTGATGTGTAATAAATCATGTTATATTGATGTCTAAGCCTGAAGACAGTACTTCAGTTTGCCTTCTCTTCAACCAGACTGTCTTGAGCCTAAACTCAGTATGGCATCAAGTCGTATGATAAGAAGACTAACCAAATCACGACATGGACATATTCCATTGCAGTTAAAGGGAATTTCTCTGTACTCAGTTAAAAGTGGATCCAATTGAATGGATCTCTGAGATAATTTGCTGGAACTGCATCATTAGGTCATTCCAAATTATCCACTGCTTTTGCAAAAAATTCCAAATCTTAAAGGATTTATTCATCTGACCCTTGCTGGTAACACAATTTTGTCAAAAGAACAGAGTTGGATAGATGAAGCAGCAAACGAAAGCAGACACCAAGAGAGCTGCAACTGCAGATGAGCCAAGAACATCAATTTTTTTTTTATATTGTGCTCTGAACAGCAGCCTAAACCTGGCTTGTGCAACTTAAATCACGCAAAGATACTGCACAGTCCATTGTAGCAGTGTTTCAGAGATTCATTCAATTATTCCAACTCCTTTGCTCTTTCACATAAACATTCACTCCCTTCACCACTGATGCTCAGTAGCAGCAGTATGTATCATCTACAAGCACTGCAGAAATATTTGGACAATACCTTCCAACCCCACAACGCTTCCATCTGGAAGGACAAGGATAGTAGATACACAGGAACACCAACACCAAAACATTCTCCTCTAAGCCACTCTCCATCTTGACTGGGAAAAATATGATTCTTTCGTTGTCACTGCGTCAAAATACTTGAATTCCCTCCCTAATGGTCAATTTACAGACATAGCCTGCAGAGGCTTACCATCAGCCCCTGAAGAGCAATAGGGATGGGCAATAAATATTGAGCCAGCCCCACATCTCATGACTGAATTTTAAAAACCTGAAATATTTTCAATTTCAAGTATTTATTCTGTTCTCAATTAATATAATGAATAAATCCACTTACCCCATCCCTTCAAGCAAGATATTTTAGATCATAGCAATAAACAACCATATTTGCTTTCTCTTATTTTGCCAACTACCTTAAATCGGTGTCCTCTGATTAATATTTCTCCTGGTTTAGTCTATGAAAACCTTTATGATTTTGAACGCTGCCCAAACTTTCTCAACTGTAAAGAGAAAAAAAAACCCAGTTCCTCGAGCTCCTCCTTGTAATTGATGCCACCCTAGCTAATCTCTCCTGCCTTAAGGGCTTGCCATCCTTTTTTTGTAGTGTGTGATGCTCAGAATTAGATGCAACGATCCATCTGGCCCTGAACTAGTGATTTTTTTAAAAAAGATTTTTGCGCTGTAGCCTCTACTGACAAAACCAACAATTTTATCACCTTATTTAGGGATCATCAGAGGTGCCTCTGTGGCAGCACAGTTTAAATCCTCTCAAAAATCATTAACAGTTTAAAATGATACAATTTAGTTGATATTGCTTCTCCTCACTCTCCCATCAAAATTGATCAATGTACATTTTATAAAATTCAGTCTGATGTGTCCACCCATTTCACGAGTTTTCTTGAGGTCTGTTGTTGCCCTTGCTGTTTACTCCAGCTCTGAGTTTTGCATCGTGCACCAACTTTGAAATGATGGTCTGTACACCCAGGTCCAAGTCAGTACTTTGGGCAGAGGGAGTGGGCAACCTTACTGTATCGTTCCTTCCAGTCTGCAAGGGAACAATTCATGATTGCACTGTGCAGCTGAGAAACCACTGCCCCCATTTAAGTTGTGTCACCCCCTGCAACCAGCTGCCATAGCGATGACTGTTGCAGTCATGATTAATGCAAGTCTCAACTCTTTTCTTTGCTTCTTTTTGAGTCTGCAGAGAGAATGTTGCTCAAATCAGGCAGTTAATTCCTGATGTTGTGAAACTTGAAAGGGTTCAGAAAAGATTAACAAGGATGTTGCCAAGGTTGGAGGATTTGAGCTATTGGGAGAGGCAAAACAAGCTGGGGCTGTATTCCCTGGAGTGTCAGAGGCTGAGGGGTGACCTTATAGAGGTTTACAAAATTATGAGGGGCATAGATAGGGTAAACAGGCAAAGTTTTTTTCCCTGGGGTCAGGGAGTCCAGAACTAAAGGGTGAGATGGGAAAGATATAAAAGATATTCCCTGGAGTGTCAGAGGCTGAGGGGTGACCTTATAGAGGTTTACAAAATTATGAGGGGCATAGATAGGGTAAACAGGCAAAGTTTTTTTCCCTGGGGTCAAGGAGTCCAGAACTAAAGGGCAAAGGTTTAGGGTGAGATGGGAAAGATATAAAAGATATAAAAGAGACCTAAGGGGCAACTTTTTCACACAGAGGGTGGTACATGTTTGGAATGAGCTGCCAGAGGAAGTGGTGGAGGCTGGTACAACTGCAACATTTAAGAAGCATTTGGATGAGTATATGAATAGGAAGGGTTGGCGGAATATGGGCCAGGTGCTGGCAGGTGGGACCAGATTTGCTTGGGATCTCTGGTCAGCATGGACGGGTTGGGCCGAAGGGTCTGTTTCCATGCTGTACATCTCTATGAGTCTATGACTCTAAATGAGTGGCTAATAGCATGTTTTCCACTGCAAACATTTTCATCACTTTCCGCATATAAAATTAGGAAGCAGTAGTTTAGGAGTTGAGGCCTGGATAAATTACAGGCTTTCCAAAGCAATTTTGGAAATCACATCACCCTGTATACCCCATCTGACAATACAAGCTTTCATCAATTGCAAGAATTCCATTGCTCTAATGGTACTTAATGTATGATAGTCAACAGTACACCATGCAATTCTGTGGCTGCTTTCCTGGCAACTGCCTTGATATTTTTATTCTGCAACAATCTATCTGACTGCAAACCAAATAAGACATTGGCTGCTGGTGTTCTTGGGCTATCATCCACATAGCTGTTTCATATCCACAAGATATAGCAACAGAATTAGGCCGTTCGGTCCATCGAGTATGCATCTCTTGATGGAAAAGAGAGGCAAAAACTACTGGACTTCACCTTCAGTGATCCACCCATTTCAAATGGATCTGTTCAAGATAGTATCGGGAGGAGTGACTATCATACAGTTCTTGTGGAAATGAAGTCCTGTCTTCACACTGAGGGCACTGTCCTGTGGCATACACAATGTTAAATGTGATTTTGCACAAGATCTAGCAACTCAGAACTGGGCGTCTATGGGGTGCTGTGGGCCATCTGTGATGGCAGAATTGCACACAATGACAATCTGTAATCTCATGGCCTGGTATGTCTTTACCATGGGGATGTGTTGAGGATACAATAATTTTCCCTTTCCTGGTTGGATTTGTTGTAATCCTGTAAATTAAATTTTCGGCTGGGTAAATCCTCTATGCCAGGAACACTCCAGAAGTCTCTATTTAATTCAGAGTCGGAAATCAGACAGAGTTCCTATGAAATGAAGTGCTTAACCAGGAAAAAAAAACAGACTGTTAAAATACATAGTATAACTCCTGAGTGATGAATAAACTGACCCTATACTTAGCTCACACACATGCACAACTGCACTTCTCCCACTCCTCTTATGCCTCCTAGACACAGACCTGACACATCCCATGACCCAACCAGGCTATGCCCACACCAACCCGAGTTGACCTCAGCCTGATTCAATGGGACCTGACCCCAACATGTCCCAAAATCTGCTGCCGGACACACCTCCCAAACACCCTTACACCAACCATGATCCAACGAGGACCACCCCTGCCCCCAGCCAGACTCCACCCAACCCAACAAAACTCCCGTGCCATCAAATCTCCACTCCCTGATCCGGCTGGCTCCACTCCTCCCGCACTTCTGCCAAACCTGACATAATTCCTCCCCATTGCCACTAGAGCAGGCAAAATTCACCCTGCCGGACCCCTACTCATCGGGTGTAATACCCCTGGCACCCTACCACCTCCCTGGCTGATGCTATGCCTAGCTGGCACCTTACCCCTTCATATCCAGCACCCTAACATCATACTTGCCCTACCTACTCCACGGCTGTCAAAGTGGTTCTGTCAGGACCTTTAGCTCTCAGAAGATGAAAGCTGGCTGCTGTGAAAGAGGGCATAGCACACCTTCACTGGCCCTTCTGCACTGGGAAAGATGTGTTGGGATGGAAGTCCAGCTGTGCATTTCTGTAATAAAAAAGGCCAGAGTTGCATGAGATTGCCACTCCCCAGAGGATCTGGCTCAGCATGTTTGAAGAAAGATTCTGCCAGACATACTGAATACTGTAAATGCCACTACTTCACATTCCAACAATTCAGATCAAAACAAGCAATTAGACCCCTGGAGGCCATGAACTCTCCCATCTCACAGCACCCTGAAAACTTTCAAATGTTCCTCAAATAAATCAAAAGCTCACAGACCGAATTCGAAGCAATAAATGCTGCAGACACAGACTAATAAAATATTTCCCTGGAACATACAAATGAGGAGACTTCTTCAAGAGCCTGAGCTAAAAAGGAACAATTAAGACAATGCTGTATTGAAGACAACTTGAGGAACTCTCTCTCTATGGAAATTGTATGCCTATCTCTGTAAAAAGAGCGATCAGCCCTGAGAGAAAACTGACCACAAACCAAGATCTTTTATAACATGTAGATCAGTTCCACACAACTACATCCAAGAGAGCAACTGAATGAGACCAATATTGATCTCACTGCATTAAGACCAGTCAAGGAATCACTAAGCATATACTCCTTTGATCTAAATTATATGGGCTGTAAATCCCTTATATGCCTAGCCTCTTACTCTAATAGAGACAAAATAACTGCAGACGCTGGAATCCAAGGTGGACAAGCTGAAGGCTGGAAGAACACAGCCTAATGACACGTGGTTAACCCCCCCTCCCCCCCCCCCCCCATCCCAATTTAAACCCACAACACAAAAGAAAATTTAACCCGTGTGGTAATCTGTGAAAATTTGAGAGGCCAAGAACTATCCCAAAGGTCACTATTTAAAGTAAAAATTAACAATTTCTTTTTTAAAAGTCTAACAGAGAATAATTAACTAACATTACTTACAACTCCTTTCTCTAAATTGTCCTTTAACTTCCCCTCCTACAATACTAGTCCGATAAAACCTCCAATTAAGATTTACCAAAGAATTCAAATTTCAAAACCAGGCAGCTGTTGAATGTTCTTTTTGTATCTTCCTCTGTCTTCTTTTCTTCTTAGGAATTATGTTTCATGTATGATAGATAAAGGTACCTTTAAGAGAACTATTTCTGGGGCAGTCTATACATACTGGTGGCCTGGCAGTTCTCCTCCAACTGTTCAATTTTCCCTGGTCTTATAACTTAAAGCATCTTATCATTTCATTGGTCTTAATACTATCAAAATATCAAATTCAAACTTGATTGGAGGTTGGTATCTTGGGGTATAATTTAAACTGATTGGCCGAATTTGCATTTGTTTTGTCTCATAGCAACCCAGATACTGCTAGCTGCTGGACCAAATGTTACACTGTAAATTTTCCAGTACACTGTGTGCCTCTCCAAGTCCTTGCTTGCTTTCAACTCTCTTAAATGTGCAGTACCATTACACTTTCATCACAGGTATAACCCTTAGGATTGAAGAAGGGTTACACCCGAAACATTGATGAGCCCTGAAAAAGAGTTACACCCAAAATGTTGACTTCTCCACCTCCTGATGCTGCCTGACTTGCTGTGTTCTTCCAGCCTCCTGATTGTCTACCTTAGCCTTTTATCCTAACAATTATGTTTGTGCGTGTGCATGTGTGTGCAAGTGTGTGTGTGCGCGCGCATGTGTATTTGTATGTGAGCGTGCATATTTGTGTGTGCGTGCGTGTGCGCATGTGCATGTGTGGGCCTAGATGACTGTGTGTTGACCATACAAATGCTGGTGTGTTACTGAGACTCTCTTAGGTTGGGAAAACTATTTTCAGTAAACCTATTTTGTACATTATTTAATCAAAGTAAACTTGTCTGAGTAAAATCACCTGAAGTCATAAATGGTGAATATATACAGAATTGACAATCACGTAAACTTTAACTTCAAGAGCCATAGTCTGTTGTAGTCAAATTAGAAATGGAAAAATTAGGGGATCAAATTCAACCTCCTCACCTGGTTATAGCATTCCTCACTATTATTATCACAGAATCCCTACAGTGTGGAAACAGGCCCTTCGACCCAAAAAGTCCACACCAACCACTGAAGAGTAACCCATCCAGACCCATTCCCCGAAACTATTACTCTACATTTACCTCTAACTAGTGCATGTAACCTACACATCCCTGAACACTATGGGCAATTTAGCAGGGTCAATTCACCTAACGTGCACATCTTTGGATTGTGAGAGAAAACTGCAGCACCCAGAGGAAACCCACGCAAACACGGGAAGAATGAGCAAACTCCATACAGACAGTCGCCAAGGCTGGAATCAAACCTGAGTCCCTGGCACTGTGAAGCAGCAGTGCTAACCACTGGGCCACCATCTCCTTGTCACAGATGTACCAGCCAAGACAGTTTTGATAAGAGTGAGCACTGCGCAAGCGGAGACAAAAGTGTCAATTTCATGTTGAGAATTCTCACCATTGTGATGGGCTGCCACTATCACATTACTATATGGGATAAATTTTGAACAGATCTAGCAACTGAAAACTGGGCATCCATGAGGCAATAAAGGACCATCAGCAGCAGAATCTATTCCAACACAAAACGCAGCCTCATAGTTCAACCAATCCCCCAGTCTACAATTACCATCAAGCTGGGAGATCAATGAAAAGTGTAGGAAGGTGTGCCAGGAACAGCAGCAGGCATAAATGAAAATCAGGTAAAAAATGGTGAAGGTACAACACAGGGCTACTTGCATGCCAAACATCATAAACAACATGAGAGAGACAGGACCAACTCATTCCATAACCAGTGGATCAAACCAGGGGAATCATCTGATCTGCATTTACCCTGCCTATCTCTGAGTAGTTTGATCCATTGGTTAATTGATTTATAGGTTTCAATGACATCATCTCTCATGTTTCAAAACGCTAGGTAGTACAGGTCCAGTTTGCCTAATCTCTATTCACAGGAGACCATTATGGGATGAAGTCCAGTGAACCGTCATTGCACTACCGTTGTGGTAATAATATCTTTGCTGAGATAAGGAGACCAAAATTGCACGTGTGATCAAACCAAGTTCCTATACAATTGAAGACAACACTATTCCTATACTCAAATCCTTTTGTAACAAAAACTAACATTCCATTAGCCTGTTGCACCTGCATGTTAGTCTTCAGTGACTTGTTGACAAGGACATACAGGTCCATTGTGATATCTCCAATTTTCAACCTCTCACCATTCAAGAAATATGGGTAACCTCAAATTTTCCACATCATTTCACATCTGCCATGTTCTTACCAATCACTAAGCCTGTCTGAATCCTCTTAAATGTTTTACATCTTCCTCACAGCACACATTACTGCTTAGATTTATATGATCTGCAAATTTTAAAATATTACTTTTATCTATACATCCAAATCATCACATGAATCATGAACAGTTGGAATTAAAGAATTGTTGCAATATCCAACTATTCACAAATGTCCCATTTATTTCTACTGTCTATTTGTTTACTGTGTGTTGGCCAATCCTTAATCCATGCCAATACTTTGCCTCATATATCATGCGCTTTAATTTTACTAACCAACCCCCTGTGGGACACTTTATCAAAAGCCTTCTGAAAATTTAAATATACTATATCTCTCAACTTCACTTCAATTTTGTTAGTAACATCCTTACAAATGCAAACAAGTTTGTCAAACATGACTCTTTATTCAAACATTCATGCTGACTATGCCCAATCAAATCATTTTTATCCAAATGTCCACCTACATCCTTTATGATGGATTTTCCCTACGACTGATGTAAGGCTAACAGCTCTGTAGTACCCGTTTTTCTCTCCTGTTCTTTTCTTAAATGTGGAGTAACAATTGCAAGCTTCGAATCTGTAGGGATTATTCCAAATCTATAGAACTTTGGAATATGATTACTTTTGCATCAATGATCTCTATAAAAACCTCCGACAACACTCTGGGACGTGGATTTTCAGCTCTCCAGGATTTATCTACTTTCTGTCCCATTAATTTCTCCAGCACAATCTTTACTAACATTAACTTCATAAGCTCTTCTTTCTCCTTCACCACTTGGATCTCTAATTCTGGGAGCTGTCTGCATCTTTCTCAGTGTAATCATTTAGCTTCTCTGTTCTCTATAAAATTTTCCTGACTCTGTTTTAAAAGGACGCACGATTGCCTGAGCACAATGTTTCATTTTTGTGTACCAGTAGAAGCTTTTACAGTCCATATTTATTTTCTTTTGCAAAATTCTTCCTTTTCTTAACAGTTTCTCGGTCCTACCTTGTGGTTATCTAAAAACTTCTCAATCCTGAGATTTATTACAATTTCTGGCTACTTTATAAGCTCTTGCTTTTAATGTTGTACAATCCTTAATTTTCTTTCTCAGCCACTTTTCTTTTTCCTGACCTGTAGAGCTTTATGACTATCAGAAAATGGGATTAGAATATGATTAGAAAATGGGATTAGAAAATGGTTGTTTTTGACCAATGCAGACTCAATGAGCTAAAGGGAGTTTTTCTGTGCTCTAGACCACTATAATATTAACCTTTTTTTGAGACTTTTCACCTTGATTAAATGTATTATTGCTGTAATCCATGCAATTGTTATTTAAAAACTGTCATTGCCTATCTACCTATATGGTCAAGTGTTTTAATGCATTTTCTCAATTCAGCTCAGCCAACTGTGCCAATGTTTTCATCATTTCCTGTATTCAAATTTAACACCCTTGCTTCAGACTGAACTCTCACTTTCAACATAATGTAAAATTTTACCATATTATGGTCAGCCATTCCAAAAGTTTCTTTTAGAGTAAGATTATTACATCATACTTTTTAATTACATAATACAAGATCCAAACTAGCATGTCCTCCAGTTGACTCCTCAACATACTGTTGTAGAAAACTATCCCAAAGACATTCCAGAAACTCATTTTCTATTGTTTTGTGCTCATTTGATTTATCCAGTCTACATGCAGATTGAAGTCACCCATGTTTGCTGTGCTGCATGTGCTACATGCGTCTGTTCTGAATTATATGATGTCCAACACAGTTACTGCTATTTGGTAGCCTATAAATAATTCCAACTAACGCTGTTGCTTTTGGCTTCATCTTAGTTCCACTCAAACGGATTCTACACATTGTTCTTCTAACCTGAGATTATCCCTTACTATTGTACTAACACCATCCAGCACAAAGCAGCTTTTGTGACTGACACCCTATCTACTACATTTAAAACACACTCACTTTACCATGGAAACACAGTGGCAGCGGGGCATAACATTTACAAGATGCAGTATAGTAATTCATCAAGGTTCTTTCGACAGCACATTCCAAACTCATGACCTTTAACACCTAAAGTGAAGAGGAAAACAGATGCATGGGAACACTACTACCTGCAATTTCCCCTCCAAATCACATACTGCCCTGACTCGGAATCATATCATTATACCTTAACTGTTGCCGGTCAAAATCATGGAATTCCCTTCTTACAGCTTTGTGGATTTAACCATAAGCCAAAACTTGCAGTGGTTCAAAAAAGCAGCTCATCGCCAACAAGGGGCCTTTCCTGAGGTCCCCCACATCGCAGACTTCAGTCTTCAGCCAATTTGGCTTAGTCTATGTAACATCAAGAAGGAGAGGCTCCTCTCAGTCATCGGCAAGTTAATGGAAGGGATTGTCATACAAGTTATCAAGCAACACTTGACTATGAATAGCCTGGTCACTGACACTCAGTTTGAATTTCACCAGGACCATTGAACTCATGACTTCATTAAACCCTGATCTAAACAAATCTGAATTCCAAAGATGATGTGAGAATGATGCCCTTAATATCAATACAATATTTGACTAAGTATGGCATTTAGAAACCATAGCAAAACTGGAGTCAACAGGAATCAGGTGGAAAACTGTCCACTGACTGACCTCTTACCTAGCACATAAGAAGATGGTTAAGATTATTGCAGGTCAATCATCTCAGCTCCAGGACATCTCTACAAGAGTTCCTCAGAGCAAGTGTCCTTGGCCCAACCATCTTCAGTTGCTTTAACTATGACCATCCTGCTATCATAATGTCAGCAATGGGAACATTGGCTGATGATTGCACAATTTTCAGCACCATTAACGATTCCTCAGATATTGAAGTATTTTGTTCCACATGCAGTAAAACCTGGACAACACCTGGGCTCGGGCTGATAGAAGGCAAGTTAACATGTGCACCACATAACGTCAGACAGTGACTAACCCAAACAAGAGGGAATTTAACCTTTGTTCCTTAACATTCAACAGCATTATGATTAAATGCCCACTTTCAACATCTTGGAAATTAGTACTGATCAGCAACTGTGTTAATCAGCACAGAAATACAATGGTTATAAGGAGGTGGTCAGGGACTAGAAAATGTATGAAAAGTACATACCAGGGCGTGGTACCAGGGGACTGGAGAGTGGCGAATGTTGTGCCCTGTTCAAAAAAGGGAATAGGGATAACCCCGGGAATTACAGGCCAGTTAGTCTTACTTCGGTGGTAGGCAAAGTAATGGAAAGGGTACTGAGGGATAGGATTTATGAATATCTGGAAAGGCACTGTTTGATTAGGGACAGCCAGCACGGATTTGTGAAGGGGAGGTCTTGCCTTACA
>NC_057719.1:66359945-66405361 GCF_004010195.1 Chiloscyllium plagiosum
TTGGTAGAGGTTTATAAGATGATCAGAGGAATAGATAGAGTAGACAGTCAGAAACGTTTTCCCCGGGTGCAACAGAGTTTTACAAGGGGACATAAATTTAAGGTGAAGGGTGGAAGGTATAGGGGAGATGTCAGGGATAGGTTCTTTACCCAGAGAGTGGTGGGGGCATGGAATGCACTGCCTGTGGGAGTGGCAGAGTCAGAATCATTGGCGACCTTTAAGCGGCAATTGGATAGGTACATGGATGGGTGCTTAAGCTAGGACAAATGTTCGGCACAACATCGTGGGCCGAAGGGCCTGTTCTGTGCTGTATTGTTCTATGTTCTATGTTCTATGTAACTCACTTCCTGCCTCCAAATGTGTGTTCAATATCTATAAGGCAGAGGTCAGGCATTTAATGAAATAGCCTCGACCAAAATAATTCGAGAACTGGACGCCATCCTAGACAAAGCAGCCCACTTGATTAGCACCTCAATTACTAACTTAAACATTCACTTCTTCCAGCACCAATGCACAGTTGCAATGATGTAATCTACTATAAGCAACAAGATCTACTTAAACTTTTGGCAGATTCTTGCAAGCCATTACCTCTACCACTAAGAAGATAAAAGGCAACAGACTCAAGTAACATCACCACCTGCAAATTCCCCTCCAAACCAGACACCAGCCTGACTTGGAACTATTCTTCACTCACTAGGTCACATTCCTGGAACTCTAACAGATACAGTCTACAGCATGGTCATTGAAAGGCAAATTTCAGCAACTCTGTGGTTGGGGGTCACCTGTCATTATCAGATTTCAGGGGTAACAAGGATCCCAATATTATCTCATCCTGAGAGATGGGGCCTTCCCACTGCAACTACTTCATACTAGGTTGAAATCCACTAAGTTGGATGAAGACAGACTCTAGGAGTGTGATCCAAATGAAATCCTTATCCATTTGCACTTCTAGTCTGTCCCAAGCTGAGGGAATCATTGAGGTCACATGACACAACTGGTGACAGAAGCTACTGCAGATAGACCAAGCTGTACCATTCATTAAGGTGACTAAATAATCCATAGTTGTCTTTAGGGTTTTGATATTGCCTATCAAAACTCTGCAGAATTTGAAGTAGCTTTCTTCCTGCAAATAACATGGTTGTAAGCTCCTCTGCCGATGAATAGACCAATTTTTAATGCACATAAGGCTTTGTCTTTACAAAGATTTCTAAAATCTGTATTTCTATTCTCTTTAGCAAAACTACGCCATTAAGTTGTTCTCCATTGAATTATTTCCATGGTTGGACTTCTTTATCTGCACTTATTCATCTCAGTCAGGGTCAGTGTACCACACAGTGTGACACCATTAGTCACATGCAAACAAATGAACTAGGTCATTCAGCCCCTCAAACCTGCTCGACCATTCAATAAGATCTGATTATGGTCTCAACTGTACTACCCTCCCCTCAGTTATCCCTATACTCTTTGACTCCCTTGTCAACCAAGAATCTAAAACATAAGCACAGTATATCAGCTGATGGAGATATCAAATAAGAACAGAAAGTGCTTCAAAAGCTCTGCAGATTTGGTAATATCCGTGGAGAAAGAATAGAGTTAATGTTTTCAGCCGAATACGATTTCTTCTAACTCAGCCTTTAAAATCAAATGAAGAAATCACCACAAACTGACAGTGTCTACTCTTACGAATTTTAAATTAACAAAAGTGAACAGATGATGATTCTCAAAAAGTGAGAACAAGTGACAGTGCACTTTCAGGAGCATTCTTCCCTTCAGTCTGTGCTTTTTCAAGTTCCAAAGTACGTGTCAGATAATGGTAGATATAAGTCAGTTGTAGATGTGAGACAGCGTGATCCACCATGGGGTTTTCATACTAAATATCTGATTGCAAGGAGTCATTAAAAAGAGGAAAGAATGGCACTTGCCTAAAACACATGGTTCCCACCTCCAACATTTAACAATGTGAAAGTAGCAATTTATCCAGAAAATTTGCCCAGTAGGTCAAATAATGATGATACTAAGTGCCTTCATCGTTATATGTGCTTGATCTTTGCAGATATTTTTTAATCAATCTGTTCAGTGATGTTGTGACACACATCTGGAGCTGCTAGGACGTGAACCCAGGTCTTCTGTTTTTGGTTGGCCTAATGGAGATCCTCTAAGCAAATTTTTGCACCAATGATTTAGGAAGTGTTATTCACATGGACAATGTGTTACTGCAAAGGGCTCCTGAAGACAAGTCAATCACCATATTTCAAAGGCAAAGGCAAAAAATGTGTAAGGGGAAAAAGAGCATTGGAACAAGATCAATTATATCTGGCGTGAAGAGAATGTGATGATGCTGCCCCTTTAACAAGGTTATGTGTCCTTGATTTATTTTTCCTCAAGACGGGTCCTAAAAGCAGAGGTGCAGATTTGTCAGAAAATAGTTACTACAAGAATCTCAGAGAGTCCCTCTCCCACTGCAATTCCCATGTCATTTCCTCTGCCTTGAAGCTCTTCAACTCTATGCTACTTTCTCCCCACCCCCACCCTCCTCTCATTTGTCTCTCTACCCTGCAGGCACTCTGCCACTATTCCTGATGAAGGGCTTTTGCCTGAAACGTCGATTTTCCTGCTCCTCGGATGCTGCCTGAACTGCTGTGCTTTTCCAGCACCACTCTAATCTAGAATCTGGTTTCCAGCATCTGCAGTCCTTGTTTTTATCTACTTTGAACAATGGTAGGGGAGTTGCCTGTGCTCCCAGTTCAGGTTTTTTTTCTAGTTTGGTTTGTTTTAGCAAGCATTCAGAAAACTGCTGGAGACCTAGAGATACAGCTCTAGTGAAAAGAGGTCTTGCCTGAACTTTCTCTTTGAAATCTCACCTGCCTGTAAGAATCTGTGTTTGAATTTACTTTTTTCTCAGGAGTGTGTTTATGTGATGTTGCGGGGATTGAAACAGCTTTGTTAAGTTGCGATATCATGTCAGTTGGGTTATCAAATACGTTGTTATTCTAAATTCTGTTTTCTTCTGTTTGTGTTTCACCCGTAATAGAGTCATAGAGTCAGAGGTATAAAGCATGGAAACAGACCCTTCGGTCCAACCCGTCCATGCCGACCAGATATCCAAACCCAATCTAGTCCCACCTGCCAGTACCCAGCCCATATCCCTCCAAACCCTTCCTATTCATATACTCATCCAAATGCCTTTTAAATGTTGTAATTGTACCCGCCTCCACCACTTCCTCTGGCAGCTCATTCCATACACTTACCACCCTCTGTGTGAAAAAATTGCCCGTTAGGTCTCTTTTATATCTTTCCCCTCTCACCCTAAATCTATGCCCGCTAGTTCTGGACTCCCCGACCCCAGGGAAAAAAAACTTTGCCTGTTTACCCTATCTATGCCCCTCATAATTTTTGTAAATCTTTATATGGTCACCCCTCAGCCTCCGACGCTCCAGGGAAAACAGCCCCAGCCTGTTCAGCCTCTCTGCTTAAAGTGGAGTGGTTTGACCAGCTGCATCACTCCTGGAATATTCACTTTACATCTGCCTTTACCATAAAAAAGTTACAATCTGGGCTACCTTCATTTAAATGTTTTGAGGAGCTCTGACCTAGTCCACAACAAGAAATACATTGATACAAATGGCCTCTTTCTGCAAAGTTTCTATCATGTTACTTATCATTACTATAAACTATAAATTCACTTAATTTCATTCTCTGCTTCTTTTAAAAATAAAAGACTGATGTCCCTATTGTTCAGGAAGGCACAGATGCCTCATTGACGCCACCGTGACTCTCACTTCCAGCCAAATGCGGCGTTAAGAAAATTTGACTTGCATAGTGCGGAAATTAAACCTAAGTCAGCAGCAAAAAAGCAAAAGCAGTAAATTCTGGGTTGATGAAGTGACATGATTTTTGCACTCATTCCAATCTGTTTTCCTGTAGAAATGTAGGGCACATTGACTTGTTTGTCACACACTTCAGTAACAAACTATGCCAGTTCGTATCTGCTCAGCTTTGTCAGTCGCTTAAGACAAATATTTTGATAATTGTTTCCATTTAAAAGATGACAGGGAAGTTTAATTATATAACATAAAACTCATGTGATTCGCAAGTAGGCTTTTGAATGTATGCGGTAGTGTTTTGGAAAAGAAGGCATTGCTATGGGTCCTTGCTCCAATTTGCATTACTGTATTTGCCTAGCTGCATCTAAGTAGTAATATGGAATATACATTATCCTACTGATTATACCTTGGAAGTTACATTCCTATTGCCGATTAGTTTTCGAATATTATAATTAGAAATATGACTACATATCCTGCTATAGCTAACCCTCAGCTTCGATCATCGATGTTGATCAATGTAAAAAGCTGCCTGCAGGAGGCATTATATAAAATGAAAAGGGACATTTAGAGGCAAGCACTACACTTACAGAGGTGCAGTGTGATGAGAGAACGAGTCAGCAGAGGTGTGTGTGTTTTTCCCCCTCTCTCATATTGTCGTCGCTTCCCCTCCTCTTTCCTGTTCTATAAATAACCCATAAGATTAACTCACGGCTGCTGAATCCTTTCCAAGGCTCGTCACGCCAAGTTCCAGCCCCCCAATGCCAAGCTGATACGTCGGGCGCTACTGGGAAGGTTGATCTGTTTGGGTGAGTTCGCTGTCACTCTCTCCCTCCTCCCGGTCCAGCTGCTGCCGATGTGAGAAGCGGATTGCTCGGGGAGCTAATGCTGTTGACGAGGTAGCAACATCTCGACCCAGGCAAGTTAAAGCAAACCTCTGCGGTCAATCGCATCTGTCTCATTAGACACCAGGTAAACTGTTTAAAAAGAATAACAATTCTCTTTAAATACACGTTATAAACAGGTGGACTGCGTAACAGAAAAAAAAACAAACTAATTAAGTTCATTTTGTTAGAATATTGCCGCAGATAATCTGGGTTAACCCTTTCATGTAATTTGCCCTGCAGTATAAGTTCTTTTTTTTTTGCCAATTTCTTGTTAATAAATAGACTATAGGACCATGATATATTCCGGGAATAAGTATTAGATTTTAACTTGCATCTTCTTTGCTACTGTTGAGAAAGCTTGGCTCTGTTAACACTTTTTTTTAAATAACATTTTTACTTGATTAAAGATGTGGCTGTTCTCTGAAAGTTTTATTCCGGCCATAAATTGAGTTTTGGAAATATAAAAATGTTGTATTACTCGTTTCCCGGGCTGATGCACTTTTTCAATAAGTGAAACAAATGTGCCAACAAATATGCCTGTTACCCTAATAGCAAGTCTTAAATAATAGATTATAACCATCAAAGTGCTGTTACTGAATTTGGGTTAGGCATGAAGACAAAAATGTTTGACTCAGATATTTACTGAATATTAACAGGGAACTTGAGACAGTAGATGCTGAAAGAATTCTTGTTGTGAAGTATAGAACAGGGGAACACAATTTAAAAATAAAAGGTCTACCATTCAAGATGAAGATTGGAAGAATTTTTTTCTCATGGGTCTGTGAAACCTCCTTCCCGAGAGAGTAGTGGAGAAAGGGCCTTTTGAATATTTGTAAGGCAGAGATAGAATCTTGATTGCAAGGGGAGTTAAAAAGGCACAGGGGCTAGGCAGAAAGTAGAGCTGAGGCCATAATCAGATCAGCCAGGTCCTTATAAAAACATTGAAAAGACTCAAGGGGTCGAATGGCTTGTTCCTGCTCCTAATTTGTATGCTTAGATGGGCATGCCTTTAATGCATTAACGGTTCCTATATGGACAGAAATTTGCTTGTGAAAGATGAAAAACAAAGTTAATTGGAAATTTTGACTTTGGATATGTATCAGCTGATCACAACTATTTTAGCCAGAAAATATTTTCACTTTACATGTAGTGCAGGTTCATAGTTCCTTGAAAGTACAGTCGCAGGTAAATAGGACAGTGAAGAAGGTTTTTGGTATGCTTACCTTTATCGATCAAAGCATTTAGTATAGGAGCTGGGAGGTCAATGTTGCAGCTGTTTAGGACATTGGTTAGGCCATTTTTTTGGAATACTGCGTGCAATTCTGGTCTCGTTGCTATTGGAAGGATGTTGTGAAACTTGAAAGGGTTCAGAAATAATTTACAAGGATGTTGCCAGGGTTGGAGGGTTTGGGCTATAGGGAGAGGCTGAGAAGGCTGGGGCTATTTTCCCTGGAGCGGAGCTGAGGAGTGACCCTATAGAGGTTTATAAAATCATGAGGGCCACGGGTAAGGTAAATAGACAAGGTCTTTTCTCCCGAGGTGAGGGAGCCCAAAACTAGAGGATAAAGGTTTTAAGGTGAGAGGGGAAAGATTTAAAAGGGAGCTATGGGGCAACTTTTTCATGCAAAGAGTGATGCGTGTGTGGAATGAGCTACCAGAGGAAGTGGTGGAGGCTGGTACAATTACAGCATTTAAAAGGCATCTGGATGGGTATATGAATAAGGAGGGTTTAGAGGGGTATGGGCCAGATGCTGGCAAATAGGTGTAGATTTATTTAGGGTATCTGGTCGGCATAGACGAGTTGGACCAAAGTCTGTTTCTATGCTGTACAGCTCTGACTCTATATATAGTTAATGGACCATATCTATCTAGAGCAGAGACTCCCTTTTATGTTATCCCACTTTAGTTACATTTTACAAGTTTAGTTTTTAATTTTCCTATCTAATTCTTTAGAAGTGAGAGCTGCTTACAGCGCTGTGAAGGTAACCAGACATCTAGGGCTTTGATGAAATACTGGATAAACACAGTCTGTTTTTTAATCAATGTGATTAATGGATTGAGAAATACACACTGGAAGATCAGAGAAGGAAGGTACATTAGATAATGAGCTCAACAATAATAACTTATTTATACAGTTCTTTTTAATATAATAAAACACTCTGACACTTGAGGTAGAATAGTAGCAAAGGAGGAAAGTAAATGCATTTCCTTCATCACTTTGGATTCTGCTACAACCCAGAGCATCAAAGATCTGTGTGTTGATTATCTACACGTTCAGTGACATGAAGAGCCATGTAGAAACTTCATGAGCCTGAGTAGAAATCATCCTTGAATCAACAAGTAGCTGATAAAACATTTACTAAGCACTTAACAGGAGCATTATTAGATAAAATAGAATACCAAACTACATTAAAGGAACTTCATGCCCTCCCATGATGGTTTTGCAAAGTGGAGCTTTTAAATAGGTGGGATAGATGATGGGAGAGCACTTGCCCACTTTTTTGCCACTGTCCCAATTAAAGTCCCCATGGCAGCAAGGCACATCAATAGCCCTACTGTACCATTGCCCATTAAGGCCTTTAGATAATTGGATGATTAGATTAGATTTCCTATAGTATGGAAACAGGCCCTTCAGCCCATCAAGTGCACACTGACCCTCTCTGAAGAGTAGCCCAACCAGACCCATTTCACTACCCTATATTTACCCCTGATTAATGCACTGAACATTATTGGCAATTTAGCATGGCCAATTCACCTGACCATATGGGTACTTAATGCCCACTTAACTGGCCATCTCTGGTGTGTAAAGGCTTCAGAACCCTGGAGCACCCTTGCAATGATGTTGTTGGAGCTGTGCATCACTGAGTATAAATAAGACTGTGTAAATGGAGTTAGAACACACAAGAATAAAAGAAAATTGAAAGCACATGCACATGACCACAAAGGAATAGATTAATCTATAGAGTCATAGAGATGTACAGCATGGAAACAGGCCCTTCGGTCCAACCCGTCCTTGCTAGCCAGATATCCCAACCCAATCTAGTCCCACCAGCCAGCGCCCGGCCCATTTTCCTCCCTCCCCCCCCCCCCCCCCCCAAACCCTTCCTATTCATATACCCACCCAAATGCCTCTTAAATATTGCAATTGTATCAGCCTCCACCATTCCCTCTTGTAACAATATAACTGTAAGATCAGAGCCTGTAACATCTTTGATTATCATGTATAGCAATATCCATTATTAATATATAGTCATACAACTTTTGCAGTCTCAACATGAAGATAGTCCTTAACTTTGCCTTCTCCTTAACCAGTCTATAAAGAAAGCAAACTCTATGGCATCAAATCATATGGTAAAAGAGTGTCTATTGCAGAAGCCCACAAAACAAACTCTGTCAGGTTTTCCTGCAGACACCCGTATGGGTATCTCAATCTATCATTTACACTTTATCCTCTTCCCCCTCCCTATCTTCTTCATGAAAACCAATGTTTTCCTAGTTACCATCAGTTGTGAAGAAAGGTCACTGGATCCAAAACATTAATTCTGATTTCTCTCCATAGATGCTGCCAGACCTGCTAGGTTTTACCAGCAATTTGTTTTTGTTGCTGATGTCCAGCATCCATAGTTTTATCTTTATACGTGAGAGTAAGGTGGGGGTCCCTTATCCAAAGGCACTCTGTACCTGATCACTGTGGGTGGCACAGTGGTTAGCACTGCTGCCTCACAGCGCCAGAGACACAGGTTCAATTTCCGCCTCAGGCGACTGACTGTGTGGAGTTTGCACATTCTCCCCGTGTCTGCGTGGGTTTCCTCCGGGTGCTCCGGTTTCCTCCCACAGTCCAAAGATGTGCAGGTCAGGTGAATTGGCCATGCTAAATTGTCCGTAGTGTTAGGTAAGAGGTAAATGTAGAGGTATGGGTGGTTTGCGCTTCGGCGGGTCGGTGTGGACTTATTGGGCCGAAGGGCCTGTTTCCACACTGTAAAGTAATCTAAAAGGATCCAACATCAGGAAGGGGGAGATAGCTGCTGAGAGCCACTTGCTGCTGATCCCATCTCCATCTTATGTTCACTCACCTGAGCTTGGTTGATCCTAGGCCTCAAATGGGTGTCATACCTTCAGCAGTGACTGTCTCTCCAGCACCTCTCAGCATATGGGACCTCAGCATCACCTGTCCAGATATTTGATAGAATCCCTGGAGAAAGTATGCCACTGGCTAGTTAAGTGCCTGATTGATACTCTTGCCACCTCTTCAGAAGGTAGGGAAGACCTCTATTGCCTCCATTAATTACTGCTCTAGAGGAAAAGAGGTCACTGGTTTGAGGATTGTGTTGAAGGAAGAAAGTGAGGTGCAGAGGTGTAAGATATTCCAGAGTTTAGAATTTGGGCTAAAAGTCCAGAATTTGGTGTCAAATCAAACATTAAAAGTTGGGAACAGGATAGAGGAAAAGTTAAACAAAATTAAATAGGTAAAATTTGTCATTTTAAAATTGAGTTGTAAGTTAATAATAGCAAATCCAGTGAAATATAAGTGATATTGACAATAAACATGTTATTTCTCCAATATAATTTTAAAAAGTTTTCAATATTAAAGCAAAGGGTTGCATATCACTGATATTGCTATGAAATATCAATGATACTTCACAGCTATATCAGTGAAATGCAACCCTTTTGTTTTAATATTGAGAACTTTTTAAAATTATATTGGAGAAATAACATGTTTATTGTCAATACATTTCAGTACATTTAGTAACTTGATAATGTGCCTTGTGGCAAGCATGCAATAGCTTTGAGGTGAACATTTTAGTGCCTTACTCAATATCTAGACATCTTAAATGCTTTGCACTCAACAAAATACTCTAAGTGCAGTCATAGTAGTTAACTAAGAAACTCATCAGCCGATTTCTGCAGAATAACGGCCTCACAATGAAATGAATGGCCAAATATACTAGTTTTCCATCAATTCAAATAAAAAGAGTATTGACCAGGACATCAGATAGACACCTCTTCTGACAAGAATCCACTGGGGAGTTTATACGTAATGTAGGGGACAGATGGACATTGGTTTAACATCTTCAAAAGCTGGCCCCTTTGATAATGAAATATTGTTTGACAAAATATTCATGTGGAAATTACCTCTGGGCTGAAGCTTGAATTCACAACTTTCCAACTCGCCATTGCAGGACATTGTGATTTATAGGTTATAGTCTGGGAGTAGACATGCACAGCCTGATACTTCCAAGATGAAGAAAATGCAAATATATCCAATTCACATGAGCATTCCCAGATCAAATTTAATTAAAATCCATGACTCCTTTCAACAGATCAGATTTGTGCTGGAATTATATATAAACAGAGGTGCCCAATGTTCTTTTATTTAACTGCCTTCAGGAATATAACCTGACATTATCTGAAGTACTGTATTTCACAGTGAGTCTGAAAGTAGCTTGCGGTCATGTACATATGGAAATTTTCAAAAGCAAGTAATGGATGTAAAATGTTTTCAGTAGAGAAAACCACCCTAATTCATTGTATTTTAAGAATATTATCTTTATGTTCTGTTGAATTATCACATCACCACAAATACTGCTTCTGCTATGAATTTTAATTTCTATAAGCATATACAGTTTTGTGCTAACTGATTTGACATAATTGATTTTCTAAAAAGCATGTCATAAATAATCTGCGAAAACAAAGAGCTAAATCCCATTTGTTAAATTCCATGAACACTTGTGTGAAAGAATTCTGCAGAAGGAATTGAACTTTTGCAAGAATATATTTGACAGTACAGACAGGTTGTGACACTTTAGTCATTTATTATTCTGTGTCTGTGATGATAACATCATGTTAGTAAAGATTGAAAACAGAGTTTCTGTTGTCAGGATTTCTTCACTGGAACCAGATAGATTCTTGATCTTGCACTATATAACTGCTGCTCCCTTGTGTTCAGATTTAGAAATAATTATCCTACATAACACTTCGAAGTATGCTATGCTGTTATATTGCTACT
Organism: Chiloscyllium plagiosum; assembly: GCF_004010195.1. Lineage (NCBI taxonomy): Eukaryota > Metazoa > Chordata > Chondrichthyes > Orectolobiformes > Hemiscylliidae > Chiloscyllium > Chiloscyllium plagiosum. Next base: position 66,370,661 of record NC_057719.1, read on the forward strand.
TAGAACAAATATTTGAAATTAATGGATGAATGTTATACTCATCCCTCGAATGAACATTGCTCATCTTGATATTTTTTTCATTTTGAACTTCCAAAATGAATTAATGCAGGCCAACTGTATAACCAAAGCTTCGTTTAGAGGACATTTCCTCTCTGCACTAAAAACGTCTCTATTCAGATAGCAGTTCCTAAAAAGTTCATTTCCTGGACAGACAGTCTTGCTATGTCTTGAATGTATGAAATGATTCCAATAACTTTCTTGTACCTTTTACATTTTTTTGCAAGTATTAGCACAAGATGAAAGAGCAAGTGATACTGTATTCTAGAAATTACATGATTCCAAATTGGGAAGAGTATTAGGCAGTGCATGTTGCACAAACCTAATGGAAGTGTTGATAACACAGGCAACTTTTGTTGGCTGTTTTATTTACTGGTAAGCTGTAGGTGTGATAACATTATATAGGCAACTCTGCACACTGATGAACAACATGATTGGTTGATCAGGATGGCAGCAGGGATCACCAAGAGCTTGGGGGTACAGAGGGGTGGGAAAGTAATTGAAAGGAATGATGGTCCCTCAAAGGTTGATAATTACTAAAGAATGGGGAGCCACAGTGGGGAAAGATTGAACAGCAAGATTCAAACAAAGCTGTAAACTGATGACAACCTCCAGCAATCTCTTTAACGTCCATTAATTTGGCAGCCCAACAGTTAAAGGAATTAATGGCATTATATCTTGTTAAGAAGGTTGCAATTTCTTTTGGGATTTTTGTAAAAAAAAACAGAGGCCATAATATGTATTTCAGGGGCCTGAAAGAGTTTTCAGTGGATGGTTCTGCATGCCACTGATAATGTTGTTCTCTTGTATGTATATTTTCCATCTATGAAGTTGGACATGCAAACAATATTTAAACCTGTAAACACTGGTAACTGGACATTTCTCCAGCTGCAATGTGCGCTTCCAATTATATAGTGTCATTCAAATATAGTGAGATATTCCAAGAGTTTTATGAAACAAGATCCAACACCAAACCAGACAAAGGAATGCAAAGACCAAAGATGAAGATTTGAAACAGTTTCATATACAATATGAACACAAATTAGCAGGCGGAGTACACCATTCAGCTTCTTCAACCTGCTCTGCCATTTTATAACATCTTTGCAGGTCTGATTGTAACTTCCAATCCACATTTATGCTTACACCTGATTATATTATTATGCAAGGGGATGAAGGCTATCTACCTCTACACTGAATATATTCAAAGATTGTGCTTCCACCATCTTTTCACGAAGACTTCTGAATTCTCCCAATTGTCTAAGAAAAATAATTTTGCCCAATCTCTGTTTTAAAATGGGTGATCCTGATTCTAAGTAGTGATTTCTCTGTCTGGATTCTCCCAACAGAAACATATCCACCCTGTCAAGATCCCTCAGGGTTTTGTATTGCTCAATCAAATCACCTCTTCTAAGTCTTAGTTTCCAGCAGTTACAAGCCTAACTGGTCCAACCTTTGCTCATAAGACTGCTCTCTCAATCCAGGTATTAGTCTAGTAAACCATCTCTGAACTACCTCCAACACATTTGCATCCTTTCTTATATAAGGTGATCTGTGCAATCACTCTCTAGGTGTGGTCTTACCAGAGCTGTGTGCAGCTGAAGTATAACCTCCCCTGTTTTTGTATTTGATTCTTCTCATCACAAAGGATAACATTCCATTAACTTTTCTAATTACTTGCTGTACCTGCATACTAGTCTCTTAAGATTTAGAGCCTAGGACACCCAGATATCTTTGCATTTCAGTTCTGCAATTCCTTATCATTTAGATAGTATACTTTTTAAAAATTCTTCATGCAAAAAGGGACAATTTCACATTTTCCTACATTATACTCCACTTGCCATTTTTTGCCTACTCATAATCTATCAATACCTTTTTTTAAATGCCTTCTTGTATTCTCTTCACAACTTGCGTTCCTACCCATGTCTGTTTCATGAGCAAATTTAGCAATCACACCTCCCATCCCTTCATTGACCTCCTTTCTAAAATGTCTTAAGTCATTGAGGATGTCTCTCTCTGTCTCTCTAGAGAGAGAGCAGGCCAATGGCGAACTTGGCTTTTATTACCCTCTACTTTCTTATTCCCTGCAAAAATGTAGAACCTTATTAAATGGCTTCTGGAAATTTTAAATACAATATATTCACCAGTTCCTTTATCAACAGCACAAGTTACTTTATGGAATCCCTGCAGTACAGGATAAGGCCATTTGGCTCATTGAGTCCAAACTGCCCCTCCAAAGAGCATTGCACTCAGACCACCCATGCTAACTACCCCCCTCCAAACCCAACCCACCATATACCTGTAACCCTGCATTTCCAAGGGCTAATCTACCTAGTCTGCGCATCCTTGGACACTATGGGCAATTTAACATGGCCAGTCCACCTAAGCTGTACATCTTTGGACTACTTCAAACAACGAACTGATCAAAAGATGATTTTTGTTTTCCCAAAGCCAGCTTGACTGCCTGATTACCTTGAGCTTATCCAAGTGCCCTGTTACAATTGCTTTAGTTATAGCTTCTAACATTTTTTTTATGTTAACTTGATGTTAAGCTAACTGGCCTGTAGCTTTCTGCTATCTCTCTCCCTCTCTTTGTAAATAAAGGAGTTACATTCATTAGCTTTCAATCTAATAGGATTATCCCTCAGACAAGGGTTTTTAGGAAAATATAAACTAATATAACTGTCTCATTAACCACTTTTTTTAAGACCTTAGAATAAAATGAAGCAGGACCTTAGCACTTGTCAGCAATTTACTTAGTACCACTTCACTGGTGACGGTAATTTTGCTGTCTAATCCTGATTTATCATTGCTTCTGCAATGTTACTTGTATCTTCTGAAATGAACACCATTGCAAAATTGTTACTCCAATTAATTTGCCATATCCTTATTTCCATCATTAATTCTTCACTCTCTCTATAGGATCACATTCACTTTGTTAACTTTTTTTTTTCTTCTTGTTTAAACATTTTATAGAAGATCTCACATACTGCTGATATATTACTGATTAACTTTCTTGTGTACTCTTCTTTTTCCACTATATTATTTTATTTTTTAAAATCCTTCTTTGCAGCTTTTAAAATTATCTTCAATACGAATGCTGATCTTGTAAGGATCGGTGCTTGTTTCGGTATAATTTTCAAATGCAATATTGCATCACCTTCATACTTTCCAATGAATCAAACCAGCCGAGGTAAACATTAGAGACAAAAATCTGCAGATGCTGGAATCCAAAGTAGACCAGCAGGAGGCTGGAAGAACACAGTAAACCAAGCAGCATCAGGAGATAGAGAAGTCAACATTTCAAGTATAACCCTTCAGGAATGGAGGTCGGGTTAGGGGGAGCTGCAGATAAAGGGGGAAAGGAGAGTTTTAGGTGGGGAAAGGGGCAGAGTGGTGAGGTAGTGATAGGTGACCTAGTTGGTTGATGGGAGGAATGAATCTGATTGTTAGCTGGAAGGGCTGGTCAGGAGATGGGATGGAAGGGAGGAGGTGGGGCTGAAAAAGGAGTCTTGGGATGAGTGGGGAGATTATTTGAACTTGGACAACTCAATTTTGAATCCTCCTGGCTATCGGCTGGCCAGGGGGAAGATAAGGTGTTGTTCCTACAATTTGTAGTCTGATTCACTGTGGCAAAGGAGGAGAGGGAATGGGAAGGGGAATTGAAGTGGATGGTGACCAGGTAGTCAGGCTGGCCCTTATGGGGCCAGCCTGACTACCTGACTAAGATGCTCAGTGAAATGTTCCCTAACTGTGGCAAAGGAGGAGAGGGAATGGGAAGGGGAATTGAAGTGGATGGTGACCATGTAGTCAGGCTGGCCCTTATGGGTGCAGCTAAGATGCTCAGTGAAATGTTCCCTAATTTTGCGAGTGATGAAGGGAATGGTCCTTGTGGAAGGTGGGGAGGGGAGGATGTTCTGGGTGGTGGGATCCAACTGGAGTTGGCAGAAGTGTTAGAGATGATACATTGGATGCAGAGACTAGTAGGGTGGAAAGTGAGGACAAGGGGGACCCTGTCTTTTATGTTTGGGGTGGGGGGTGGGGGGCAGGGTGCAGTGTGGTTAGCCAAGTCTGGTAGAGAGTTTGTTATATAGTCTGAAATCTTTAAAGTTTGAACTGATGTATCTGTTATCTCATGGATCACTATATTGTGTAGATCTGTGCATGCTGGTAGAACTTGTGTCCTTCCTCCAACAGTACTTTGATGTATGTTCTCTGAGTTTCTCGAGAAATGTGATTTTTGGAAAAATTTGATGGGTGCAGAGTCAATGACCAGTTCCAAAACCTTTTCATCAAAATCACATTCCTTACCTTTTGTATCAAAGTTTTGGCAATAATTTGATCAATATTTTCACCTAGCTGTTGGCATTATCCATGAGCTTAAGTTTATGAATCCTGGAGTTGGCTTGGACCTCAAGCTGATCTTTAAAATTGGACATACTTTTCAGTATCTTTGTGATCTTTGCTGGAAATACAGTATAGAAGGATTGGATTCTTCTCAGTTCTTAATTTTCCAAATCAAAAAGTTTAACTACCTGTCTTTCTCTTTCAGCTGTTGATCTATGAAGTTAAAACAGATTTTTTTCAGTTACATAAAGAATGTCACTGAAGTGCCACTCCCTTCCCAGTTGTTTACTTGTTCATCCTTTCCTGTTGTTTTTCTAAAGAAGTAGCTGAGTAGCGGGAATATGTGACAATTAGGAAAAAAATGTATTGCAGAGTTGTCACACATGCCATTTCTGTTTCACATTGTTTCAGAAGAAAATAAAATGTCAGAGTTGACCATTAACTGTCTGCAGCTAATGCCTTAATGATATGGAGAGTGTTTGTGTTTTTAAACTGGTGTTTTAGCTATACTTCGTTCCAGGGTTGCTTTGATAAATTACAACTACCCTGAGTCTCATGTTAATTCAAAATTTTGTAATTTGACATACAGTAGACTCCTATTTTACTTCCTTGAAATTGTACTCACAACTATATCTCTTTACCGTGATTCAGTACACAGTCTGACCTTCAGTCTTGGATGTTATAGTGTGAATTACAGCTTTGAACTCTGATAGTGGGTGACTGTGTTTTAGAAAGGACAACTACAACCAATTTTCAGCCTTCGCTACCAAGTACCTGCAATGAGCCATCGGTGCCCACTTGCGACCATCATGATATGATGTATTCTATCTGCTAGCCCACAGTGACTCTGGATCTTATTCAGGCAGATATCTGGAAGTTTAATAACAACTACCTAAGTATACTAATAAGACAGCTTAGATTGTAGTCTGGATCTGTAATCCAAGATTATGACGTGACACTCTACTATAAAAGGTCTTGCACTCTGTTCAGTCAGCAGTTTTCAGGCAGGTAGTTAAGAAAACATGCAATGAGTCGGTCAACTATGAGTATATTTCACCATAAACAAGCATTAGTCATCCAGCTGCCTTTAAAAGTATAGCGCCTGAGATCTGTGCAATAGTTTCAACATTTCTATATAAAACAAAGTGCTGGATTGTGGAGAGAGAAAACTGCTGATAGACGGAATTTCTTGGCCCCCCCCTAACTGGCAGGTTTGGTGGTATTGGTCATGTCAGTATTTGAATGACAGATGACCGATTTGTCAGCTGCAAGGCTCTGTCTGGTGCTCCAGCAGACCTCCGAGACCCTTGTCCCTCCCCAAGGTGCTGCACGGTATTTCAGGTCAATGCCCCGATGCTGAAAGGTCAATGACCTTTCAGCAATTGGGGAAAAATCTAATGGGGTCCCGGCTGGCAGGTTTGTAAATCAGGTGCGAGAGGGTCTGCAAAATTATCTGGGTAGCCTTACTGCTGCCTGCCGACATGCCCATTCAGAAGTTTCACAGGATGTGGGGGGAGGGGTGAGGCCTATTGTGACAAACCCACCCTCTTCCTAATTGATGGCATTAAGTAGCCAATTAATTTTGTGACTGACCAGAAGGAGATCAGAAAGTGGGCGGGATGGCCGCCTTGGGTTTTGAGCAGGAAGGATATGCCCTTCCGTCACTGCCTTCCTTACTGCATCCAAGATGTCCAAGCTTGACTCTGCCATGAATTAACTTGGCCTGTGTTCCCAGATCTTGAGATCGCTGTACTGCCTGTGAACCCAACAGCAACATCATTCCCTGTGACATTGTTGGAACTATAGAGCTGTTGCTGTCTGAGACAGGACTTACTCCTGATCATGAGATGCAAATTCCACCTCCAGCAAATTTAAGTGTTTAAATGGCTGTGGACCTACCACAGTCAATGGGAATGAGTTACTTGCGTCTGAAGCCTCCTGGCAATTAACCATTTTGCTGTCCAAATGCTGCCAGGCCTTGCTGAATACTTTTAGCATTTTCCTTTTCAGTTTCAATTCCCAGTCTCTACATTCTTGTGTTTTTACTTCATCTTTTACATCATTGCAATATTGAAGATCTTGATCAAGTTGCTCATTAACTTTCTTAACTGTAACAAAGGTAAAAGACCTTGCCTCCGTAGCCTGAGAACAATAACCCCTCATCCCTGATTTCTGGGAATCACTTTTTCCTTGCTTATTATTTGACTTTTACCCCATATTCAGGTGGTCCTTGCACACAAATGCAACTTCTGGTCTTGTGCAAATTCTCCTCCCTTAGTGTTGCAGACACAAACTTTGAGCATTATACTTGTTATTATTTGTCCTGCCACTTTGAATAAGAAGAATTTCACTGAAATTCCCTGTCACTGATCACAAGTTGAATCGTGAATTGTTGCAAAAAAGGAAGTTCTGAACAGGGAAGGAAGTAACTGAGTGAGAAATAAAAAAATCAGTTTTCCCAACTTTCTTTTTAAAAGTGCATAAGATCTCCCTGAATCACCTGGGGCATTTTATTCTATGTTTTTAAAGGTGGTTATGCAGTATTGCAGTGTTGTAAGCTCATCAAGTAAAGAGAACTGATAACAGGAAAGTTTAAGTGATTAGATACACAGTTCATTTGTTGGGAAAGACAGCAATCCACTCAGTACTTATATAAAAAAGCACAATGAGATATGTTTACCAACTCTGCTGCTCTAATTGCACAGGAAACAAAATAAGCTGTATTTGTTTACTGAAAGTAATTGACCATTTGCTCTTCAAAATCAATAATAGGCACAGGTGTGTACAAACAGCCAAAGGGCATCCAGAATTTCTAGATTTCTATTTCCATCTGTGTGGAACAAGTATGACATCTGCCTTAAAACCTTTGTTGTTTCACTTCTATGTCTTGTATGACTGAATTCATTAACTGCGACTTTTGTCAAATGGTTGACTTTTGTTCCAGCCCTTTTAATGTACAATCAATTCTCTCTACATTTGTCTTTCTTTCAGTTAAACCAAGAGTGAGCATAACACAACAGAATAATATTTTCCTCTCCATACTCCAGATCCTCTTATCCTGTCTTGACGCTATGGATGGTTATGTGACTTGGAGCTGTGGTTCTGATCTTAATTTACTCTCCTGTACACTGCTCTCAACTATTCATTTATTAATATGTTTGACTTCCTTAAAGTCATTTTAATTGTTAGTGTAAAACCTTACTACTATAAAATATTGTAATATTTTCTCATCTGTTTGGGTTAAAAGATACTGAAGATTTTACATCTTTGTGTACAATGTATTCAGTTCTGAAGTAGGGTCTCTGGACCTGAAATGTTAACTCTGATTTCTGTTCACAGATACTGTCAGACCGGCTGAGCTTTTCCAGCAACTTCTGTTTTTTTAGATCTCTTGCTTTCATTGGGCTGCAAAATCCCCACTAGTTTAATAACTGCTGAATGATGTTTCTGTACAGACCCCTCTTTGTGTTATTATATTTCCTTTGTGTCTAGTTCATTTGCCAAACTCTCTCAATTGAATTTCTTGGTTTCAGATTCTTTGCCTAATCTCTGTGCTCAACTGTATGCTAACCTCTTTGGCAAATTCTCTTTAATTTGCATGACTTTCTGTTCGGCATGTGCTTATGGTAGATATTGTAATAAAAGCTCTGTGTACTTCTGGGTACTCTGGTGGCTTGGTGGTTGGAGAAGTTTATTTCCACCAATCTTCCTTTCTATCTGGATCTCGTGGCCTGTCTAGTCCTCAATGGTAGAGGATAAATCACTCAAGAGTCCTAACAAGAAGAAACACTCCCCCTGCAAAATATGGTGTGGTTTATAAAGGCACAAATAATATTAAAGATTGAAATATATTTACAACTATATCAAGAGCCAGATAATATACATCTGTTTCCATGTAAAACATGCCCAATTTTCTACCGAACGCTGGTGTTAGGTCATCAGATTGGATGACTAATGCAACTTCAACATTAACTCTGTCAGAATCATTACCTTATGCAAGATTTTGTGAATATTATTTTCCTTATGGTTAGAATAATGTAACAACTTTTCCAAATATGTATTTTGAAAAGACACATTTTGTCACTGCTTTTCAACTTGCACTCATCATGATATTTCACAATTCCAGGTGAAAGCCAACATTTCTACTGCTCATTGGTTGGTAAGTGGAGTCTGGTAAAGGTGTTACCATGCAGAATACATCCCTAAATGAGAGTTGATGGTTAATAATTTGAAATTTAAACCAGGCAGGTTGATTTTAATTGATTAAGGCATTGCCCTGAAAAATGAACCAGTGACTGGCTGTCACCTATTTTGTTGAATTGAAACAGGGAGTGAGTGCACATCTCCAGGGAGAACCAAGCCCTGATATTCACCTGAACCTTAACCTTAACCGTAGTATTAGTCTCTCGAACTTTCTTTGCAGGTAAATGCTTTCCTTGCTAACTCATATGGCTGACTCATAACATTATCTGGCAGACCTATATTCTCATGAATGCAAATCAGGAAAGATAACCGTTGTTGCTACAAAATTCTGCGTGGAAGGAAGAATTTGTTCTTCTGAACGAGACAATTTCTTTGTTTTAATTGTGTCATAAATCTCTGAATGTTAATCTAAATTCTGTGGCTTTCTTTGCAGCTCATCTCCATTTTGTTGAAGCAGTTCTTTACTCTTAATCTGCCTAAACATCTGAATTGTTCAATTTATTCATTAGGTTGGATGTTTTTGTTCTCTGCAGTTGCCTTTCTGGTGAATAATATATTGTCAAAAGCTTAGTTGTGACTGGAGAGGGATTGTTGCTCAACTACCTCCATTTTGGTCACTGACACTAATACTTCTGTTTTAAGTGACAATAGATTGAAATGTTCTTTAGTGATAATTAAGACTGGTGGAACTATGTCCCATTCCTGTAAAATCTTAACTTCCTTCCTGTTCTAGATGGTATTCTTGTGACAAATTGATAGGAATAATTATGGGTGATCTTAATCAACATGTAATCTGGAAAATCAGATTAGTTGTAGCAAACTTGACAAGTTTTAGATCATCACTCAAAAGCATTCTTCGAGTACCATGTTCTAGAAATTAATCATAGAGCAGGCCCTGTTAGATCTGGTACTTGCTATTGTGTTATGTGATAGGATTGGTTAATTAATCTCCGTGAAGACACATGTCGGTGTCAGCAATTAGTTTGAAAGGGAAAATAGTGGGTCTAAGACTAGCATTTTAAAGCTAAGGGCAATGGTGTATGCATGAAAGTTGAGCTAGATGAAGTGAATTCCACTCGGTGCTTTGGGACAAGCTTGTTGTTGCTTTTCATATCTTGGCGGATGCTTCTCACTGACCTCTTAGCAGACAAAAAAAAGTGCAGATGCTGGAATTCAAGGTAGACTAGCAGGAGACCGGAAGAACACAACAAGCCAGGCAACATTAGGAGGTGGAGAAGGGTACACCCAAAACATTGACTTTGCCACCTCCTGATTCTGCCTGGCTTGCTGTGTTCTTCCAGCCTCCTGCTTATCTACCTCCCAAGTATTGTGCTCATGAATTTGAGAATTGACTTGTTCTTGAGACTGACTATTCAAGTGGGCTCATCATTCCTATCATTGCTCCTTGATGGGTTGTCCATCTGGGAGTTTAAACAGGCCTTGTATGCATGTTGTCTTCTCTGTCAGGATTTCTATATAACCAGTTCAGAATAAAAGTGTGATGAGATTCATACTGTTGGTCTTCCCTGCCACAATATAGCTTATACTGACCAAGATGATGATGTATATTATCTGGGTTTTCATTAAAGCTCCTAAATGTGAAAGGGTATCCAAGAGCGACTCAGTCCTTGATCTAACCTATTTGAAATAGTATGAGCAAAACATCAGTCTGATGCAATATGTGTAAAAATACATTGATGTAGTCATATGAGGAAAAGGCTACAATTTGTCAGCTCACAATCATAATAACTCATGTAAAATGGAAGACTAGACACTGCCTTGCAATAAATATCTGGAGCACACTGACACATTGTTCCCAGTGTGAGGTACTGACAATTCAAGGTAGACTAGCAGGAGACTGGAAGAACACAACAAGCCAGGCAGCATTAGGAGGGAAAAATGGGAAAGGGAATGTTTTCCAGAACTAACACGCCAACTTCTTTATCCAAGCAAAATTAGGAGCTCATAAGATTGTGTGCCATAGATAGGGTGGATAGGAAGGTATTTGTTCCATTAGTAGAGGGGTCAATAGTCAGTTGTATAGATGTAAGCTGAGGTAGCAGGCCTCATTGGGTGGTGGGAGTGTGGAATGTGCAGTGTTCACACACTGCTTGAAAGGGTGGGTGAGTCATAAACTCTCAACATTTAATTGGTATTCAAATATTCACTTGAGTTGGAATAGTTTCTAGGGAGATGTACCAAATGCTGGAAAATCGGGTTTGTGTAGTCAGATCTTTGTTGACCAGCGCAGACATGATGAGCCAAATGGCATCCTTCTGCACTCTTAAGTGTTCATGTCTAGTATGTACAACATATTGCCACTCTCCACAATTATTGATCTTTTGATCAATAATGATGCCCATTGTTTTAGCTGAAGAAAGGTTGTGGTTATTGTTGCTGTTTTTACTTGTATAGCTGTGGCCATTTCATATTGATATTATTTCCCTTGGAGATCAGCATCTGGTTTGCATTTCACTCAGTATCACACCCAAATATGAAATATCATGTAGAAAGTGCAACAAAAATATAAATGTATGGTAATTCAAGCCTGAAACCTATATCCAGCTTTGAATGATAATGGTGATTACTGCAGTAAAAATTTTATTAATTTTTTTCTAGGATCCTGACGCAGCAAGGATGGAAATCAAGTTTTCAATGGAGCCTAATTATCTCTCAATTTGTATTAGTGAGACCTTTCAAACTCTGATCACTTAAATTAAATCAGTAAATAGCCTTGTACATGATGGAAGACACTCACACGACCCAACTATTGCATAAACCTATCAAAGAACGCTGCTTCATCAGCTTCTATTACCCTGGGGGAGAAGCCAGATGGACTCCGTACAAGTGCAGTACTCTACTCGATGGCTCAATGAAATGTATTGCAAAGTACAAGCAAGCGAAGGAGGAGCCAGAGATCGGGAAACAGAAAGGCTTGCACTCTGACAACACAGGCTACATTCAGAAGCAAACTTCCACAGCTAACACTGTGAAAGAACTCTGTGCAGGCTCCTTGTGTCCAATTGAAAAACTATCATTATTCCCTGATGTGTTAAGTAGAAGGCCAGCTTTCAATCCAACTTTAAATATGGGAAATCAGGATGGAAAATTTGAAGATGTTCAAGAGACCGAGTGTAAGCAGAATGAACGGGAACAAGACTGTGGTGCACTGGATCTACAGTATTCTTGGTCTTCTGAGCGAAAGAAAAGTGATGGCAAAATTAAAAAGCTGAAAAAGATTGGCAGAAGAAAAGAGAACACCGAGGAGTCTGCATGTAAAGCTGTAAAAAATAAAAAAATTGTGGAATCGGAACCTTTTGTTGTATGTGCAAAAGAAATATCAGTGATGAGAGATGAAATGTGCACAAATAGCTCTGTAAGCAATTTTCCTAATTCAGTTAATTATAGCAAAAGCAAAAATCTCCAGCCAGCCATGGACGATATTGACATGCTGTCGGGAATGAAAAGAGCTACGTCAGAGGTACTGAGAGGGAACTCGAATTTTCAGGAAAACACCAGAACAACTGGTTTAAATACTGGTTACGACTTTAAATCAGAGTGCAATGATGAGTTTATTACTGAAGATTTAGTGACCAGTAGTAACAGTTTATTGGATGACTTACAAGATACCATAAAACTCCTGCAAGACCAGCATGATAATGTCTTGCAAAGCAAGCAAATGGCTGAGAAGTTACCAGAGATCTGTGCCACTATGCCTTCGAGAAGTTTACCTTCGGATGACCAGCATCACTGCAAAGTTGGAGCAACTCCGGAGGAAGCAATAGCCACAGTGGTTACCAAAATACATGATACAGGAATGGTTGTGCAAAACGTTGTTCCAGCTATTTTAAGGTCAGAAGAAAGCATAAGCCATGAACATTTTGCAGATGAACCAGTGCAAAGTTGTGTTGAGGAACAGAACATTTCCACAGTGGTTACTGAAATGCAGAGTGAAAGACCCGCGGTTTGCCATGTTGTCACGGTACCTGTGATAGACTTGGAATACAAGACAGCTGTGGTGTGTGGCCAAGAGTCAGACAGCGATAGAAACTTATTTAAATGTGATGGGGGAGAAATGCCAATGGTTGTAGACTCCGAGACATTCACTGGGTGTGTCAACAAACATCTGATCAGTGTTATTGAGAATGATCAGTTTTATGAAGCAGGTGAATGGCACAGAGTGGAAAAGGGCAGGTTGCATGGAAGTGGAACTAATTGGACTTGTGACAACAAACTGTTCAGGGATGGTGCACTAGACATAAAAGAAAAACTGTTTTCAAATCCACTTCAGTCTGTAGATGGAATTTCCTTGGATGACACTTTGAAGGAAGACAATAAAACTGTTTCTCTACCATTACTGATAGCAGTTAGTAATGTTTGTAATAGTCCATGCCCTACTAATAATGCTCAGCATGTATCACCTGTTGCATCTCCTCTGACATCCGGATTACCTAGTCCTCAACACCATCACAGGATACTCCCATTACCTGTATTGGAAACAGAACACAAAACCTCACAAGAGGACTGCTCAAAGCCGTATACATCCATTCATAACTGTACTGCATCGAAAGAAACAGAAGTGGGACAAAACTTGGAAGGAGGTGTTATTTTGCACCAAAATCTCAGCAACACCAATGAAAAGTTTCAGCAGCAAGACTATATGGAACAAGATGTATTCGGTCAGTATCAGGCAGTACAAGGTTGGTCAAAACATTTTTTGGAAATTTATATAATTGCTTCATTTTGACTAATTATATACATTTTTTGAGAGATTTATTTTATGTAATTATGAAAACAAGTGGATGCCTGACACAGGAAATAAAGATGTATTGTTAAAATTCCATGTAATTTTGTAGTCATCACTGCCAATCCTCATAGATTGCTTTACTGTTTCTATGAATTAAGTAAAATGTAAAATTCATAATATGTAAACATCTATGTGCAACCAATACAGATTTCCCCAGTTAATTTCTCTAGGGTGGGTTGTGTATGCTCCGTTTTGGTTGGGTCCTTGAGTTGACCACCACAGGTTTTTTTATAATGTGGATGGTGCTGAAAAGAAGACTTCCCCCAACTGGATTTTCTTAGTTCACATGTCTTATGGGTAATCATCTGAATACTTGGATAAACCAGCCTTCAGGTTCTTGTTAGGAACTAGAGTTCATTGTGACCTTCATGATGGAGAGGTGACTAGACACTTCTGCAATTGGTTCTCTTTGTCTTCCTACATTTTTGTGTCTCACTCTTTTACACACACACACCCCAATCATAAATAGAGCTGCCTTCTTTGGGGTTTGTCTGTTTGTGATGTCCCCAGTTATGGTGCTTTGTTTTTCACCACTGAGACCCACCTGGAGACCTTGCCAAGATGCACTGAAACCCTGGTATTTGTTCAAGTAGATGACTTGACTCCGGATACCTGGTCAGAAGAGGAGGTCAGCTGTTACTGCAGAGAATCCAAAATAGTTTTTTTAGGTTCTTGTTGTCTGTCGCATTACCCTGAGGAGAAAGTGAGGTCTGCAGATGCTGGAGATCAGAGCTGGAAATGTGTTGCTGGAAAAGCGCAGCAGGTCAGGCAGCATCCAGGGAACAGGAGAATCGACGTTTCGGGCATAAGCCCTTCTTCAATTTGCTATGTTCAACAGACTGTAGCATCCCTTGGAAGTGTTGGCATCAGTGAGTGCACATGATTCAGTAGGATGAATGTCTTGTGATGAGTTCTTGCATCTCATTCATTTTTGTAAAGGGAAAGCTTCACATAGCAAAACAAAGCTCCCTTTGATCACCATGGATGGGAGAAAATTGAAACTGTCTGTGATTTGACTTGCATTTATATTGAGATACTGTCTGGTACAACACCATTTTTACAAGTGTCAATATTTTAGCTGAAATAACATTTGCATGGTACTTTTATCATTTATAGCCTTCATGAGGCAGCAATTTTTAATTGCTTAGCTGCACTCACCAAATTCACCCCCCCAGATACAGATTTATGTTTTCTTAATAAAAAAGTATTTTAATTGGTATCCTTTCACAGCATGAAGTGCCTTGAAAGAGTACAGTTATTTAGTTCAGCAACATGTGATTCAGTGGGCATCCATGTGAGGCAAATTGGTATAAAGAAGTAGTAGATTAGCTCTTCATGCTGATTTGCTAATAAACTCATTCATGTTTGAAGAGGCTGGAAAGAGTTTAATTAGAGTCTAATTATTGACTTTATAGTATTGTACCACATTTTCTGCTGACAATTTATCTATTCTGTGGCACTGCTCAGTCTCAATCCTGTGGTGTATGCATTACATAAAGTGATTTTTCCATACATTTTGATTTCCAATTTAACTTTTCGGGAAGACATTAAATTCTCGAAATATGCTTCGAGAGCAAAGCTTACATATGGTCATAGAGATGTACAGCACGGAAACAGACCCTTCGGTCCAACTCGTCCACGCCGACCAGATATCCCAATCTAATCTAGTCCCTTTTGCCAGCACTTGGCCCAGATCACTCTAAACCCTTCCTATTCATATACACGTCCAGATGCCTTTTAAATGTGGCAATCGTTCTAGCCTCCACCACTTTCCGCTAGCAGCTCATTCCACACATGCACCAGCATCTATGAAAAAGTTTCCCCTTCCATCCCTTTTATATCTTTCCCCTCTCACCCTAAACCTATAGTTCTGGACTCCCCACCCCAGGGAAGAGACTTTGTCTATTTATCCTATGCATGCCTCTCATGATTTTATAAACCTCTATAAGGTCACCCCTCCACCTCCGACGCTCCAGGGAAAACAGCTCCAGCCTGTTCAGCCTCTCCCTATAGCTCAAATCCTCCAATCCTGGCAACATGCTTGTAAATCTTTTCTGAACCCTTTCAAGTTTCACAATATCCTTCTGATAGGAAGGAGGCCAGAATTGCACACCATATTCTAAAAGTGGCCAAACCAATGTCCTATACAGCCGCAACATGACCACCCAACTCCTATACTTAATACTCTGACCCATAAAGGAAAACATACCAAACACTGCCTTCACTTTCCTTACATGATAGGTAATAGAAAATAATAAAATTGAAGAGTAGTGAGTAGATTTCAAATGGCCAAAGTAATTAACTTGATAAATGGAGGGAGTCCTGTGGTCTGTTCTGAATTCTGTTGACTGCAAGACTAGTGGCTTGGTTGTTAAAAATTAAAAAAAACACAATTGCTGAGATTGTTCTTAGTGATAAAAATTAAAAGCAACATTGACTAAGTGTCTTGAAACCCTACCCATTAACTTTTTAAAAGGATATTTATATTGGAACAGTCAGATGACTCTAATCTAAAGAGATCAATATTAAGAAAACAAAAGCTGGGAGGAAGATAGAGGACTAATAATGAGCTAAACAGAATTCAAGACAGTGAGTATAAAGTTGAGGATCATACAATATGAATATGGGAGGAAATAGTTGGTGTTTGACAATAACTAACTGAGATTGAGGAGTTTGCAAGCATCAGTAATATTTGTTAGAAGCTTGAGGTGATCTTTCATCAGACTTGGCAGAGACATTCTGTGATTCAACCTTAAGCTCTGATTAAAATGAAATACATTTTGGCTTCTTTTAAAGAGTTGGATTCATGATCATTTCCTTGAGGAATTGAATTATCAGCATAAAGTGACCAGTTACATTGAAGCACCTTCTTAAAAATAGATTGAAAAGTGATGAATGAAAAATCTTGCTTAAAACTTCTCGCCTGTTACCTGACAAGTGCAGCGTACCTGACTCTTTAAAAATACAGTGTTAAAATTTCAGTATTTTGATATTGTTTGATACAGTACAACATGACCCATTGGATTATGTTTTCTTTTTTAAATATAATTTTCACAAACCAATCATGAAGCTTAGTGATAAATCAGTTGTAGATTTCATGGATCGCACAAGATCTTTTTTTGTCAAATTTAAAATGAGAATTCAAAAATTAAAATAGTTTAGAACTTATTTTTTTGAGCAAGATCTATTTGTAACAGGTGGCAGCTGAATTCATTTTAAAAAAATATTTTTAATCAGCTGGTTCAGATATGTTTTGACATGGAGCAGGTGGGACCTGAACCTGGAGCTTGACGAGACCTCCTCAATCCATATTTTATCTGTAATGCTGTGTCACAAAATAAAAATGGAGCATAGTTTTGCATGTGTTGGTATTATTAATCAAAGCAAGCCACATTGTTGTAGAGAGAAGTAAAATTATTGCTTCATGGTGATGTCTACTGTATAAACTGGAAGACGTTTGAGGTGTATCCAGTTTTAGCCAAGTGCAGAGATGGACAAGATGTGGGTGCAGGGAGAGATGTTCTAATGAAGTTGACCATGATTAATACACAGCATCTTTCACTTGGGCACTTGATGTTATTTGTGCTTCGTTGTGTGCAGATGGTGGACATTATCTGGGATTTAAATGCTGCTATAAGAAAGGTGTTTTTTTTGTGTATATTGCTGGCCAGCAGACCCAGCTTCAAGTCCTACCTTACTGGTTTATTTGAAAATATCTTATTCCACTGGCTGGAACAGAGCATGAATGTTATTAAAAATACATGCTCTAAAATGAGGGGATTTGTGCTGCAGTGTCCTTACCTCTGAGCCAGGAGGCCTGGGTTCAAGTCCCACCTGCTCTGGAGGTGTGTAGTAACATCTCTGAACAGGGTAATTAGAAAATATCTGAATAGAGAGGTGCAGCCGTAATATGGAAGAGGTAATTGGACACATAGACATTTAGGGCTCAAACAGGCATTTCACCTCATTCTGTCTGTGCAGGCTGAAAATAAAGCTATGCTCTTCTAACAGGTCACTGTTGGTTGGTGCCACTGCAAATAACCCTCACCACTCAGAATGCTAAGAGTTCCATTTTCACCCATCAACTTAAAACCAAAAACAGTGCTATAACAGATTCAAACTTTTTGGGTGTATTACCCTGTACCTGGTCTAAAGGTTTCTCCTTATATTCTGAATATTAATGGCAGAGACAAAATTACATATTGTTCCATTATAACTGCACCTTCTATTGAAGTCGGAGCAATACTACACATTCTTGACAGACTGCTCAGCACCTCTCCTTACAGCGTCTCCTGGGGAAAAAAGAGGACAAAAGTACCTCTTGAAGCCACAGCATGGTCACATCTGGCAGTCCTTTGAACTGGAGTTTGTCTCAGGTAATTGATCCCTCAATTGGGCCCTACCACATGCATTACTTTGGGGATATTGATCAAATCTACCTACACAACAATGCCTTGTTGGCTTTGATTTTTATACATTATTACCCAATAATACCACAAACTTGATTGATTGTTATTGCCAGTGAGTCCCAAATAGAAGTTACTTTTTTTTTTGTAAATCCCTAACCATGTCAAATGTAATTACCACAATGTTTGCCACATAAAAAAATCTATGCCATTACTTTAATAGTTGATAAATTATAAAGCTATTACATTATTTAAGTTTTATTTATATTCCCAGAGAGATGATTCACAGTTCATAATGCACTGTGCTACATAATTAAACCAATTTGGAATATCATTACTGCTGCCATTGGCAGTGTGATCATTGATCTGTGCTTTTTTAAGTGAAGCTATCTGTCCGACATGCTTAAAACAATTACAAATGTGCATTCTAATTCATAGACAAGAAACCAATGAGAATTAACAACATCATTTATATTCAGATATAAACACCTCCAGGATCAAGTGGTGTAAGAACTGCCAAGTTTTTTCCAAAGCATACCAGTGATTTTTTAGCATAGCTCACTATTTACTAAAGGTTAAATGCATTTCCCTTTAATTGTTTCTAACTATAGTGTATTTGAGCCCATCACAAATGGAAAAACACCAATGTTTCCAATGTTATTTTACGTAGTCTCCCTATAGAGGGCAGCATTTGTTTACTTTTACTCAATTTGATGCAGTGAATCCAGATCAGTGCCATTATTGTGTGTATCTTTTTAAAACAGCGAGTCATTACAGTGAAGTAAGAGGCTATCCATCCCATCAAGTGCATGCTGGCAATCACACTCCTTCCCCTGCTATATCCCTATTTCAAGTGTCCATTCAATTTCTTTTTGAAATCACTCCGTGCCTCTGCTTACAACATCCTTACACAACTGTTGGTGGCACCACTCTATGTGCAAAAAGGAAGTTCTTCCTCACCCATCCCTGCAACTCTTACACAAATCCATAGGCGTGTCCCTCCGCCTTGACCCTTATGGCATCCATGAGTGGAAACCGATTTTCTTGGCTTACTTTATCTGAACCAATCACAATTTTGTCCCAGTCTATCAAATCTCCACTTAGATGCCTTTGTTCCAAAAAGAAAATCATTGGCTTCTCTGATCTAAAATTGTAGGCAAAATCGAACAGTCTTCAGGACCCAAACATCATCTTCCTGCTCTCAACTTGTATGTTTGTGTGACAGTGATTGAACAACCATGTAAGAGTATCTACCAAAGGGCAGCATGGCCATTATAAATTGTTGGCAATTATCAGATTAATTGCCCAATGAAATGTTGCTACTGGCAGGATATGTAGAGAGTGATTTGGGACGTGGTAGAAGAGTGAAAGGAATATCAAAACAAACTCCAAATTGGAGAGTCCATTGTTTCAAAGAACCCCATCAGAAATTAGAATAAAGTGTGAAAAAAGTGACTATACTTGATTTTCTAACAAGTATTAAAATACTTAAATGTTTAAAAAGAAACTAAGCTCCTCTTAAATTGAAAGAAACTTTATTTTCAAAAAACATTTTCATTGTATTTGACTGCCTCCTATGCAATTGGCATGCAGCAGATTGAGAATATATTGATCACTGCTGGGCATGTCCAATTAGTCAGGGACTAATGTATATGTGCTTAAAGGGGGTTGGTATTTTAATTGTGTGAAGTATTGCAGACAGTCCAGAACTAGATGATATAGGTTTAGAGTGAGAGGAAAATTTTAAGAGAACTAAGGGGCAACTTTTTCATGCAGAGGGTAGTGTCAGGAATGAGCTGCAAAGGAAGTGGTGGAGGCATTTGATAGATATATGAACAGGAAGGATTTAGTAGGATATGGGCCAAGTGCTGGCAAATAGGACTAGATGAGGTTAGGATATCTGGTTAGCAGGGATGAGTTAGGCAGAAAGGTCTTTTTCTGTGCTGTGCATCTCTATGACTCTATGCCAATAAACTGGCTTGGGACCTGCAAGAAATGTCCCCACCTCTGAGCTAGAGTTGTATACATCAGATGGTTCCAACTCCTTTTGGAAGTTGAATAGTTAACCAAGAACAGTTTTTTGTAAAATAGATGGCATGGTTTCAGACTAATCTCTCCTCTGCTGGATTCGATTTGTGAGCTTGTCCCTGCTCCTTTGGCTAGGAAGACTCCTGGCCTAGGTGTCTGCCCAAAAAAAAATGCTTTAAAGAGGTATCAAAATCACTTTTGAAGAGTCGCTTTAAATCAACTAATGAATTATTTTCCTGCCCTGCACAAAATTAAATTACTTATTGAAATAACTGCACAGAGGCTTGTATCTTGTCGCCAAGTCATGTGTTCTTTACCTGTGCACAATATGCTGACTGTGGCCAGCCAGTTCGGAGTCTGCTCCTGAACTGAGGAGATTCTGAATCTCCGATTTTGTGCTAATTTTCCCTCAGGGCACACGTGTTGTGTGTAATTTCAGGGACTACGTGAGGACTCCATTGTGCCAGTCATGTTATTCAGTACTTCCACCACCAGAAAAAAACACCCATGTGGCCAGAGAGCCAGCAACCAGCAGAGCCCAGTTGGGAAATGCTTACATGAAAAAAAGTGAAGGGGAGGCTAGGAATTAAATCAAAATAGAGCTGAAGGGGAAATGAAACACCGTGGTGCCCACCTTTCCCTGGTAGGAACAGCAAAGCTGTAATTTTCTGCAGTTTTCATGATTATCAACCCTGCTGGGAAGGTCTAAACTCCAATTCTATCATAAATTGTGAAATGGAATTTATTAAATCTGATACATTTTTGATGCTGCTAAATTTATCATATGAAACTACTGGATTATCATTACAAAAACCAACTGGTCCACTGGTTTCCTTCAGTGAAGGACTTTACTATCTCTCTCTCTAATGTCATCCACATTTGTCTCCATTACTTAATAATATAGCCAACTCTCCTCTGACTTCAGGGCAACTAGATAAGAAATACTTGCCAATGCTGTTGCAAGATAGCATCAAGTTTAAAACCAAAGAAATGTGCAAGTTCAGGTTTACAGTGTATTTTGTTTAAACTGCAAGCTTCTTTGTTTTTCAGAGAAGACTTTTCTAAAGCAGCAATATACTGACCTAGCAGAAAATGGATCACTGGTGGAAAGAGATTGTACAAACACCAAGCCACAATATTTGGATCTTCAGCTATTCACTATGGATGGAGAAAATATTGATACAAATACTCAAACATTCTGTTACATGGAGGGTTATGTAAGTTACAAATTAGAATTATTTTTTTAAAATGACTTTTTTGTGGATGAAGTTTTAAGGATGTCTTTGAATTTAGACAATTGTGAAAGATCAGTTTCAAGCCCTGATATTTATAGTAAAGACTGTGTTTTGTTTAGGTTGCTGAGAATTGTTTTAAATGTGTTTCAATATTTAATAATTAATATTTGCTATCTGGTTATAATCAATAGTACTTGTATTTAGTTACAAATGTCTTACTCACATTTGTAAGTCCAAAAAGTAGTTGTATAATTTACTCCAAGACTACATATTTAGGTAAAAACAATAACTGCAGATGCAGGAAACCAGATTCTGGATCAGTGGTGCTGGAAGAGCACAGCAATTCAGGCAGCATCCAACGAGCAGCGAAATCGACGTTTCGGGCAAAAGCCCTTCATCAGGAATAAAGGCAGAGAGCCTGAAGCGTGGAGAGATAAGCTAGGTGTTGAAGCCCACATTGATGCCCTGGGGTTGAAGTGTTCCGAGGCGGAAGATGAGGCGTTCTTCCTCCAGGCGTCTGGTGATGAGGGAGCGGCGGTGAAGGAGGCCCAGGACCTCCATGTCCTCAGCAGAGTGGGAGGGGGAGTTGAAATGTTGGGCCATGGGGCGGTTTGGTTGATTGGTGCGGGTGTCCCGGAGGTGTTCCCTAAAGTGCTCTGCTAGGAGGCGCCCAGTCTTATTTTGTGTGGGCTACTACATAGTATTGTATTGTTTTCACAATTACTTTGCAAAGTGGTTTTGAATGTCATGAGTATCTGTGAAGCCTGTATGTAGGAAGGCAAAAGGGACCTAGGTGTTCTCTCAATGAGAAGCAAAAAGTTAGCATTCAGGTTCAGCAAGTAATTAAGACAATGGAATTTTAGCATTTTGCTGGAAGGCATTGGAGTTTAAAAATAGACAAGTCTTGTTATAGCTGTACAGGGTGTTGGTGAGGCTGCACCTGGAGTACCATGTATATGTTTGGTCCCCATATTTAAGAAATGATGTACTAGCATTCAAAAGAGATTCATGAGTCAAATTTTTCAGAGGTAGACCTATCAGGAATGGCTAAATAATTTAGGCCTTTGTTCACAAGAGTTTAGAATATGGAGTGATCCAGTTAAAATCTGAGAAGGCATGACAGGTTGGATTTTAAGATGCTTCCACCTTTAAAACTGGGATGCAAAGGAATTTCATCTCTTTGAGGGTAGCGAATGTCTGGAAGTTTGTACCTTAAGGAATCATGGAGGCCAGATCACTGAAAGTATTTAAAATTTTTGAAATATCAGGGATTTGAGGACTACGATGAGCTGACAAAGAGGAGTTGAAACTCATTTCAGCAATGATATTGTAGAACAGCTGGTCAGGCCTGAGGGACTGAATGATGCAATCCTGCTTGTATTTCTAATGTAAGTCTGGTGCAAGGTTTGAAATTTTCTCATACCCCACAGAGTCAGAAAGACTGGGTAGCTGTGGCATATTAGATAAAAACAATGACTGCAGATGCTGGAAACCAGATTCTGGATTAGTGGTGCTGGAAAAGCACAGCAGTTCAGGCAGCATCTGAGGAGCAGTAAAATTGATCCCTGATGAAGGGCTTTTGCCCGAAACGTCAATTTTACTGCTCCTCTGCTGCCTGAACTGCTGTGCTTTTCCAGCACCACTAATCCAGAAGCTGTGGCATATTGAAAATTGCATGTTTACATTTTCTACGGCAGTTTTTCACTTTTTATAAGATAGTTTGTGCAATAGTGGTCAGTTTTCTGTGTTGAGCTTTACCTGGAACCCCACTCTGACATGATGATGGTCTCTGCCACATTTGCTGCTGGGGAAGACAGTAGGTTGATACGGTGCATGATTTGGCTGGCCTCTGTTTTCTCTGCCAGCTGTGAATTCAGTCTCTGCTCACCTCTTCCATTACCCTCTCTAACAGTCAGTCTTCACAAAGTCACAGCCATCAGCGATTGTTTCCCAGTTTTCTGTGGAAATGTCTGCAATGCTCATATCTCACTTGCCCCAGTAGCAGAGGTATAGATACTCAGGAGGTCGTGACTCAGTAGCCAGTTTACTATGCAAGTCTCTGGGTATATTGCTGGTGTTTATCCAATGAATGTGGCTGAGCCAGTACAGATATGAGTGATGGAAATGTGTTGCTGGAGAAGCGCAGCAGGTCAGGCAGCATCTAGGGAACAGGAGAATCGACGTTTCGGGCATTAGCCCTTCTTCAGGAATGCCCGAAACGTCGATTCTCCTGTTCCCTAGATGCTGCCTGACCTGCTGCGCTTCTCCAGCAACACATTTCCATCTCTGATCTCCAGCATCTGCAGACCTCATTTTCTCTTCAGATATGAGTGATGGCATGCTGCTGGGAATAGCTTGCTCTGGGATCTCTGAGGTGGTGATCTCCTCCTGCCAAGAGGTACTGAGTATAAAACTGAGACAGCAAAGGTGGAAACCTTTCAGACTTTTCATCACTCTGGTATATGTTGTATAGGCCACTTCACTGGAGAGCAGCGTATTGAGGATACATGCATGGCAAAGTTCCTGTTCAGGTTGCTGTTACTCCACACTCTCTGATTCCACTCTGGGTCTGATTTATGCATTTATTTTTTTATCAGCCATTAAGAGAGTATTGGATTTCTGCTTTCACCTAGTAGTCTGTGTCACTAGGCATCGTCAATAAGGAGAAGAACAACCAAAAAGAAGTGTGGATGCTGGAAATCAGAAACAAAATCAGAAATTACTGGATAATCTCCAGGTCTGGCAGCATCTGTGGAGAGAAAGCAGAGATAATATTGCAGGTCCAGTGACTTCCTTGTCAGACAGAATAAATGTTCATTCTGAACAAGGATCACTGGACCCGAAATATTAACTTTGCTTTCTCTCCACCAAAGCTGCCAGATCTGCTGACTTTTTCTAGCAATTTCTGATTTTGTTTATAAGCAATAACACTGCTTTGTGAGGATTCTCTGACATGCACAGAATCTGGACTGCTTTTCTTTCTCTTCCCTTCTAGGCCAGTTGCATTTCTCTTCCACATTAAAGTTTATCTTTATGGTCAAATATGTCACCTGCAGACCAGCAATTAACTGGGAGTAAAATAATAGACAATGCAGTTACTCAATGAGGCTGCACAGTCTTGGTGGAGTATTATGGACCCTGACTCCCTGAAAGTGAGCTAACAGGCCTAGCATTAGGTACTATCAAGGTGAAAGTCTATCCCTGATCTGATTTAGTTCCCTGATGGCTGCAAAATGATGGCAGGCCAATGTGGCCAAGTACTGTCTAACTGGGAGAGCAGTGTCACCACCATCACTTCAAATTCTGGTTCATGTTAGGTAACCTGGATGAGTGATTCAGAATAATTATAGGTAAATTACCTATTCCATTCTAACATGTTACATGTACAAATAATACTAGCACGCAAGTACCTTCAGAATATTTACAAAGTGATTAATGCCTAGCTTTCAGTAACCTAATGGAAACAGCAATAACTTAATTATCTGCACATTCATGAACTTTGGAATGAGATGAACTATCATACTCCATCTTCAGGTTCTGCAGGGAAAGAATTTAGTAGAGTTGAATTCACACACTTTGTGCAAAGTTAGTTATTAATTTGATCTGAGTTATTTATTGTCATATGTGTCTTGTTGTAAAATACAGTGAAAAAATGTTGCATAGTGTTGCCAGTCTCTGGCACCCCCTTAAAGCACAGAAAAATAAACCAAAACATGGAATATAAGGACAGGAAAAATGAAGAAAGTGTCGAACTTTGCAATCCTTCTTATGTGCATGGCCATTGGCCTGGTGGCCAGGCACGTTTTCCCTTCACAGTCCAGTTGCTGCTGCTGGAATGCAAGTCCCTGCTGTTCTCCATCTCACCACTGTGTCCTCACTGGATGGGCAGCCCACCATCTGCCCTCATTCCTTCTGTCCTATTGTTGGCCATTTCTCCTGGAATGAGCTAAAGAGTGACTGAATGGGGTCAAAGTGGGTGATACAGCAGGTTGTGCTGGTATAGATGAGAGAAAAGTTGGAGAGTTACCAAAAGTGAATAAGTAGGCAGCACAGGGGGCATGATGCATTGAGGGTGGGTGAGAATGGACTGAGAGCAGATGTTGCATTCCATAGTGAGGGTGGTAGAGCAGGAGCCTTGGTGGGAGATGGGTGCAGTAGCAGAGATAGGGTGAGGTAGCAGCAGGAAGATGGTGGCCAATGCAGATGCACTGACCCAATCTCTACTCTGTCACTGCCATGAATCCATTTCAGCTCTGCCTCGCTGACGCAGTCACTGCTGAGTCTTATCCTGGGCCCAAGCCATGAATCTGCACTGGATGCGCTAGCTCCCGGAAACCTGAACTCCCCTCCGCCTACAGCCACTGATTCTTACTGCCACTGTTGCTGTCACCGCAACTCAGCCCCCTTCACCAAAAGGTGAGTAAAAACAAAAGAGAAGAGAGAAAAGAAAACCGACAAGCCCCAGGCTCAGACCACTACTATCACCATCTCAACGGTAATGTAAAAGAATTGTCTAGGCACAGGGTTTGTTCCAGATGCCTCGTTCGTGTAAACCATCTCCGAGCCCTAAGTGCCTGACTACGCCAGCATATAGAGTCATAGAGATGTACAGCACGGAAACAGACCCTTCGGTCCAACCCAATCTAGTCTCACCTGCCAGCACCCATATCCATCCAAACCCTTCCTATTCATATACCCATCCATATGGCTCTTAAATGTTGCAATTGTACCAGCCTCCACCACTTCCTCTGGCAGCTCATTCCATACCGATACCACCCTCTGCGTGGAAAAAGTTGTCCCTTCGGTCTCTTTTATATCTTTCCCCTCTCACCCTAAACCTATGCTCTCTAGTTCTGGACTCTCCGACCCCAGGGAAAAGACTTTGTCTATTTATCCTATCCATGCCCCTCATAATTTTGTAAACCTCTATAAGGTCACCCCTCAGTCTCCGATGCTCTGGGGAAAACAGCCCCAGCCTGTTCAGCCTCGCACTGGAAGAAACAGTGCAGCTCAGTAAGAGTTTGGGCTGAATTTTGCATCTTTGGGTCCAAATATTTACTTTGTTAAATTTCATGTAGATTCTCTTTCTCTTTCCTTGAGGCCCTATAATGGTTCTCAGCATATCGTCACAAACTTGCCTCATTCACAAACCTGCCCAGTGGTATTTCTCTTCACCCATGTTAGCCTGATTCTACGACTTGCCGAATCCAAAATAACTTCAATGTGTTGCTGGAAAAGCGCAGCAGGTCAGGCAGCATCAAAGGAGCAGGAGAATCAACGTTTCGGGCATAAGTCCTCCTTCAGGAATCCTTTGCTGCCTGACCTGCTGCCCTTTTTCAGCAACACATTTTTAAGCTCTGATCTCCAGCATCTGCAGTCCTCACTTTCTCCTAGTATCCAAAATAACTTCCCACTGCCAGGATACCCCAGAAGAGACCAGCATCCCTGGTGCCATGTTTAAAAGCCCATGGTACACAGACAAGCATTCAGTCCTTGCATGGTGACTAAATTTGTCCTGGGCATGTCCAAGAAGTGGAAATGTTTTGGCCCACTTTGTGGACAGGGAACTGGAGGTTCTGGTGGTCAGCTTAATGCAAAAGAAGGCTGACCCTTCCCCTAGGACCAGAATGGAGACTCCGCCATCAGATCCTGCCAGTCTACCTGAGGTTGCCACTCCTGTCCATGCAGTCTCTATCATCCGACTGAATGCACAGCAGTGTATGAACAAGGTCAGTGACCTTCTTCACTCTGCCAGTGTAAGTGCCACTGTCTTCCCTCTGCTACCTCACCCATCTCCCACCAAGGCTCCTGCTCTACCATCCACACTATGGAATGCAACATCTGCTCTCTCACTCCATTCCCTCCCACCCACCCCAACGCACCATGCCCCCTCTGCTGCCTACTTATTCACTTTGGGTAACTCTAACTTTCCTCTCATCTGCATCAGCAAAACCTGCTGTATCACCCACTTTGACCCCATTCAGTCACTCTCTTTAGCTCATTCCAGGGGAAACGGCCACCAAAAGGGCAGAAGGAGCGAGGGCAGGTGGTGGGCTACCCATCCTTCAGCTCCTCATCCCTTGTAAGGGAACAGACCCTGACCCTGCCAGCTCTGAGAAGCTTGACCATGTCCAAGCTCCCGGACTGATATCACTGGCTGCCTGTGACGTAGTGTGCCAGGAATTCCCAAATGAAGGCTGCGTTGTTTGGCATGACTACACTGCTGATAACCATGGCAAGCTTCCTGGCTTCAAGTCTGTACTAACAGCACAGTAAAACAAAAGAATTGCAAGCTTGGAGACTCCAGTGGACAGGTTAAAGGGCAAGACAGGGCCTATTTACTATGAACATTTCAGGTGCGCTCAGTGAGTGAATGCGAAGATGAAGCCTTGTTCAGTCCATGGGCTGGGTGCAGGTCTCGGTGTCTGAAGTATCCTTGCTGTAACATTTTAATGTTAGCTGCCCAGTGTGCAGCATTGAAGTGTAACCGCATCTGGAGGGTTGGCATGAGGGTTCTGAGGGACTGGTAGGTTTTTCCAGAGAGGCAGGCAGCAAGCTGCAGTCACCAAGTACCTGCTTTGACTTTCATGTCAGGAAATCTCCGCATCTCTTTTCCTTGCAGTAGGTGACAGCATATTAACGTGGTGAGGTTTGGTATGAATGCAGATGTTAACCAGCAATAATTCTGAAAAATTGCAAGCCAGACTCTTGGCCTGACATAGTTAGAAATTGCAACCAGTTAAAATGGCCTTTAATAGAGTGATATGTACTTCTTGTCAGATTTGTGAGTTTTAAGGGTTACTGCGGATTATATCTACCATAAATGCTGCTGGCTGTGAATCTTATCAGATCGAATGGATCGGTTGGAGAGACAGTTAGAAGCCATGAGGGATTTGCAACAACAACAGTATGTGATGGATGGCAGTTATCGGAAGGGGGGAAAGTCTCAGATACAGTCACATAGATGGGTTAACTCCAGGAAAGGTAAGAGGTAGGCAGCTAGTGCACGAGTCTTTTGTGGATATACCCATTTCAAATAGGTATGCTGTTTTGGAAAATGTAGGGGTTAATGGATTCTCAGGGGAACGTAGCACCAACAGCCAAGTTTCTGGTATTGAGACGAGCTCTAATGCAATGAGAGGTACGTCGGGTTCCAAGCGATCAATTGTGTCAGGGGATTCTCTAGTTCGAGATACAGACAGACATTTCTGTGGCCAGCAGCGAAAAAGCAGGATGGTGTGTTGCTTCCCTGGTGCCAGGATCAAGGATGTCTGAGAGGGTGCAGAATGTTCTCACAGGGGAGAGGGTGCAGCAAGAGGCCATTGTCCTCATTGGAACCAACGACAGAGGAAGGGAAAAGGTTTAGATTCTGAAGGGAGATTACAGAGATCCAGGTAGAAATTTAAAAAGGTCTTCAAGGGTAGTAATATCTTGATTACTCCCAATGCTATGAGCTAGTGAGGGCACGAATAGGAGAATAAAGCAGATGAATGCATGGCTGAGGAGCTGGTGTTTGGGAGAAGGATTCACATTTTTGGATCATTGGAATCTTTTTTGGGAAAGAAGTGACCTGTACAAGAAGGACTGATTGCACTTGAATTCGAAGGGGACTAATATACTGGCAGGGAGATTTGCTAGAGATACTCTGGAGAATTTAAACTAGTAAGGTGGGGGGTGGAGGGGTGGGTGGGACCGAGGGAGATAGTGAGGAAAGAGATCAATCCGAGACTGGTACAGTTGAGAACAGCAGCAAGTCAAACAGTCAGGGCAGGCAGGGACAAGGTAGGACTAATAAATTAAACTGCGTTTATATCAATGCAAGAGGCCTAACAGGGAAGGCAGATAAACTCAGGGGATGGTTAGGAATGTGGGACTGGGATATCATAGCAATTACAGAAACGTGGCTCAAGGATGGGCAGGACTGGCAGCTTAATGTTCCAGGATACAAATGCTACAGGAAGGAGAGAAAGGGAGGCAAGAGAGGAGGGGGAGTGGCAATTTTGATCAGGGATAGCATTACAGCTGTGCTGAGGGAGGATATTCCTGGAAATACATCCAGGGAAGTTATTTGGGTGGAACTGAGAAATAAAGGGATCATCAACTTATTGGGATTGTATTTTCAACTTTGGTCTCCAGCATCTGCGGTCCTCACTTCCTCCATTGTATTATTGACCCCCTAATAGTCAGAGGGAAATTGAGAAACAAACTTGTAAGGAGATCTCCGCTATCTGTAAAAATAATAGGGTGGTTATGGTAGGGGATTTTAACTTTCCAAACATCAACTGGCATTGTGTTTAGGGTTTAGATGGACAGGAATTTCGTATGTCTGTACAAGACAATTTTCTGATTCAGTATGTGGATGTACCAACTAGAGAACTAGAGAAGGTGCAAAACTTGACCTACTCTTGGGAAATAAGGCAGGGCAGGTGACTGAGGTGTCAGTGGGGGACCACGTTGGGGCCAGCGACCATAATTCTATTAGATTTAAAATAATGATGGAAAAGGATAGACCAGATCTAAAAGTTGAAGTTCTAAATTGGAGAAAGGGCAATTTTGATGGTGTTGGGCAAGAATATTCAAAAGCTGATTGGGGGCAGATGTTTGCAGGTAAAGGGATGGCTAGAAAATGGGAAGCCTTCAGAAATGAGATAACAAGAATCCAGAGAAAGTATGTTTCTGTTAGGGTGAAAGGGAAGGCTGGTAGGTATAGGGGATGCTGGATGACTAAAGAAATTGAGGGTTTGGTTAAGAAAAAGAAGGAAGCATCTGTAAGGTATAGAGAGGATAGATTGAGTGAATCCTTAGAGTAGAAAGGAAGTAGGAGTTACTTAAGAGGGCAATCGGGAGGGCAAAAAGGGGACATGAGATAGCTTTGGCAAATAGAATTAAGGAGAATCCAAAGAGTCTTTACAAACACATTAAGGACAAAAGTGTAACTAAGAGAATAGGGCCCCTCAAAGTTCAGCAAGGTGGCCTTTGTAAGGAGCTGCAGAAAATGGGGCAGATATTTTTGAGTATTTTTGCATCAGTATTTACTGTGGAAAAGAATATAGAAGATATAGACTGTGTAGGGAAATAGATGGTGACATCTTGCAAAATGTCCATATTACAGAGGAGGAAGTGCTGGATGACTTGAAATGCATAAAAGTGGATAAATCTCTAGGACCTGATCGGGTGTACCCTAGAACTCTGTGGGAAGCAAGAGAAGTGATTGCTGGGCCTCTTGCTGAAATATCTGTATCATCGATAGTCACCGGTGAGGTGCCAGAAGACTGGAGGTTGGCTAATGTGGTGCCACTGTTTAAGAAGAGTGGTAAGGACAAGCCAGGGAACTATAGACCGGTGAGCCTGGCGTCGGGGGTGGGCAAGTTGTTGGAGGGAATCCTGAGGAACAGGATGTACATGTATTTGGAAAGGCAAGGACTGATTAGTGATAGTCAGTATGGTTTTGTGTGTGGGAAATCATGTCTCTCAAACTTGAAGGAGTTTTTTGAGGAAATAACAGAGGATTGATGAGGGCGGAGTGATAGATGTGATCTATATAGACTTCAGTATGGCGTTCAACAAGGTTCCCCATGGGAAGGTTAGATCTCATGGAGTACAGGGAGAACTAGCCATTTGGATACAGAACTGGCTCAAAGGTAGAAGACAGAGGGTGGTGGTGGGGGGTTGTTTTTCAGACTGGAGGACTGTGACCAGTGGAGTGCCGCAGGATTGGTGCTGGGTCTTCTACTTTTGTCATTTGCATAAATGATTTGGATGTGAGCATAACAGGTACAGTTAATAAATTTGCAGATGACACCAAAATTGGAGGTGTAGTGGACAGCGAAGGGGGTCACCTCAGATTACAACAGGATCTGGACCAAGGTGTTTAGTATGCTTTCCTTTATTGGTCAGAGTATTGAGTACAGGAGTTGAGAGGTCATGTTGTGGCTGTACAGGACATTGGTTAGGCCCCTGTTGGAATATTGCGTACAATTCTGGTCTCCTTCCTATTGGAAAGATGTTGTGAAACTTGTAAATCTTTTCTGAACCTTTTCAAGGATGTTGCCAGGGTTGGAGGATTTGAGCTATAGGGAGAGGCTGAACAGGCTGGGGCTGTTTTTTCGAGTGTCGGAGGCTGAGGGGTGACCTTATAGAGGCTTACAAAATTGAGGGTCATGGATCGGGTAAATAGGCAAAGTCTTTTCCCTGGGATCAGGGAGTCCACAACTAGAGAGCATAGGTTGAGGGTGAGAGAGGAAAGATATAAAAAATATCTACGGGCAACTTTTCCAGAGAGTGGTACAGCTGCCAGAGGAAGTGGTGGAGGCTGGTACAATTGCAACATTTAAGAGGCATTTGGATGGGTATATGAATAGGAAGGGTTTGGATGGATATGGGCCAGGTGCTGGCAGGTGGGACTAGATTGGGTTGAGATATCTGGTCAGCATGGATGAGTTGGACCGAAGGGTCTGTTTCCATGCTCTACATCTGACTCTATGCTCCTGAAATTGGGATAGGACTCACTGGACCTCTTGCACAATTTGCCCAGCTGTCGCGCTGTAGCCCACATTGTCCATGTCCGAATAAAATTCAGCCCCTTGTGCCGGTAAAATATTACAACTGTTTCACGTTTATTGCTTGAAGGTTTTATGCCAATACAGCTTGCCGTATTTGAGTGCTAGTTGGTGAATTAAAATAAAATGTTTTCCCAAGGTCAAATTATTCTAACTTTAACACTACATCTATTCTTTTTTTCTTCACTCACTGAAGTAAATGCACTTCTGTAAATTCTGTTTACATAGACTCAGAAACATTAGTAAGCATGGTTTAAATCTGATGGGAGATATCATCAAAATGAAAGAGTATGTTTCCTGCTGTGACTTTTCACTCTGTAAACATTTGGATGTTTACTTTGCAAAATGAAGCAATCCCATTCTCAGCAAATCGTAATTGATTAGTTTTAGTGCTGGGGTCAAGTCATTTTAAAGAAATGGAGCAGCTCTTCCTGGTGTGTGAAAGTCTGTTTGGATTTCTTCAGCCTAGTACAACATCTGAAGTGATAACAGGCAAGGAATTCTGAAAAAACAGACTAAGTATTAACTCTGTTTTACTCTCCAAAGGTGCTACCAGACCTGCTGAGTTTCTTCAGCATTCTTTTTTTGTTTCAGACTTCCAACATGTTGGTTTTATCAGGCAGAGAGATTGTGTTTTTTTTAAATTGACTCATGATGTGGGCATCTCTGGCTAGAGCCATGTGACATGTAGGCCAGGCCAGGTGAGGATGGGCACTCTCCTTCCCTGAGGGACATTGGCAAACCAGATGGGTTTATTCCAAACAATTGCCAATGGTTTCAGGCTCATTATTTGACCCTTAATTCCAGATTATTTTTTATTGAATTCACATTCACCATGGTGGGACTTGAACCCAGATTCCATTAATGGAGTCTTTTGGATTAATAATCTACCAATAATACGACTAGGCCATTGCCTCCCTGGCTTTGAACACTGGAGATGGAGTCCACCTAATGTCTTTTTTTAAACATTAATGGATAGGAAATCTGGAACATTTGAACAAATATATGCCCACCCCCTCCCATTGTCCCTAAGTGCTCTAGAAAATAACAAACCAAGTAAACACTGACCATGTGCTTGTCAGAGATGCCACTACATCTGGATACAATTAATGCACATAGCATGGAACCAATTTCACATTGAATAAGTGAAACAATTTTTGAATTTTGATATATGCTTAATTTTTGCATGATTGTGAACTATAATCACATGCTCACCAGAGTAAATTATTGTCTTTGAAGAAACTGAGATTTGCCAGACAATTTCTTCACATTTTGAATCCATGTTAACTGATTGTTATTTATACAGATGAATTCAGGTTTACACTCAGCAAGTTATTCAATTTTATTTTGCAAGCAACAAAAATAAGAATGAATGTACAGTTGCCCATGTCTGTTTCATCATCCTTCCTCTAGGGCTTTTGCCTGAAACGTCGATTTCGAAGCTCCTTGGATGCTGCCTGAACTGTTGAGCTCTTCCAGCACCACTAATCCAAAATCTGGTTTCCAGCATCTGCAGTCATTGTTTTTACCATCCTTCCTCATTAGTCTGTTGTCAATCTTCTGATACTGCTAGGGCATTCACTGGCTCCCTAATAATGAGTCAGTGTTTCAGAAAATCCTCTCTTAGTCTCTTCCAGCATTTCTGAAGTCTGTACGAATTCATGTTCTTCATGTGGGACTTTGTATGTCAGCAAACTTTTTCACATTGAGTTCATTCACATTCTCAATCCAATGCTCATTGTATCGGTGAACTCCATTTACATCCAATAAATCGAAAGCTTGGCCCATTCTCATTTCTACCTATTTAAACTTTGGCTCCACTTTGTAAGCTGTTTGTGGCTTTCTTATGCTTTTCATTAATTCATCTATTGACCAAGAACTTCTCAATTTTCAGTGTAACAAACACATGCAAACAGATATCTCTCAAACACTGAACAAAGATGACAGTGCCTTTATTCAGCTTGTATTTACACACAATGCTTCGAACACAATTTACCCAAATGCTAGGAAACAAGTGATTCTGAATCAAGCTATTTCCCCAATTACTTTTGAAATAAACAATTGATTTAAGAATTCTGTATTTTTGTGCAAAGTACCACACATTCTGTTATCAATTCTTTGTGAGCTATTAACCTTAATTTTACATCTTGTAAGAAGTTGATTTTTCTCTAGACTGAGACCTAGATTTGAAGGGGGAAATTTTAGGAACAGGAATAAGCCATTCTGTCCATCAAGTTCTCCCGGCCATTCATTATGTTCATAGCTGACCAAACACTTCAATGCCTTTTACTCACCACATCTCCATAACCCTGTAGACCACCAGTAATCGGAAATCTATCAATATCTCCCTTACACATACTCCGAGAATGAGATCCCACAGTCCTCCATGGTAGAGAATTTCAAAAGGTTCACAATTCTCATTTCTGATCTGAGTGGCATCTCCTTATTTTTAAATTTATCCCCGATTCTGGACTCTCCTACCAGGGGGAAGCATCTTATCAACATCATCCTGTTCACCCTCTAATATTTTAAAGGTTTCAACGAGATCCTCCTCATTCTTCAAAACTCTAGAGAACACAGGCCCAGTTTGCCCATAGGACACTCCTGTCAGTCTGATGAGCCTTTTATTGAACTCCCTCTATAGCGATAATATCTTTCCCGAGTAAAAGCACAGGTATTCCAGATGTGGCCTAACCAAGCTCCTGTACATGAAGTGAGATTCGACAAACTAAGGTTATGCACCCTTTGGATTTAGTAGGCAATAGGATGATTTGATCAAAGGTTTCAAGATATTGAGGGAAATAGATTGGGTAGATTATAATAAATCTACTCTCTGGGGAATGGTCAGAAAATTCACCAGACCTGTTTCAGGAGTGAAACGAGGAAACATTTTTTCACACAAAGATGTTTAGAACACTTGTACAAAAATGGCAATCGATGCCAGAGCAATTTTCATTACTGAGATTGATGGACTTTATTAGGCAACTATATTTAGAAATATAGCACAAATACAAGGGGTAGATGAATAAAAATATATATTAAACTCCTATCACCTCCAAATT
>NC_057719.1:66405861-66431001 GCF_004010195.1 Chiloscyllium plagiosum
ATTTCTTAGCCTTTTCCTTTTCTTGCCCAGGACCACAGTCAAGGGCTCTGTCAACGCAAAGTGGAAGGGAATTCTCTGATCGAAAAGAGAAGAGAATGACTAAGTGCTTATTGGAGATTCTGTATCAATGATGGGAATTCTTGGAATTCCAATAGGTGGAAATATTGAAGTAGGGGAAATACAAGGCAGCATTTAATGCCCCCTCATGGGATGTTTAGACATATTAACACATGGAATAAGGGAGAAGTAAGTCATTCAGTCCCTTGAGGCCCTTCCAGTGTTCATAAATATCATGGCTGGTCTGTTTTTGTTTTGAATTCCACATTCCCAGCTCCCCTCATTAACCATTGATTTTCCCCTACCTTTCTACAATCTATTCATCTCTGCCTTAAAAACATTAATTGACCCTGTTTCCACTGACATTTGAGGCAAACAGTTCCAAAGTGTCTCAATCTTCAGAGAGAAAGAAAGTCTCTTTATTTCTATCCTAAATGGATAACACCTAATTTTAAAACCGTATCTGTAAATTATGGACGTACCCATAAGAGCAAACCACTGTCCACTTTGTCAAAACCATTCAGGAGCTTAGATACTTCAATAAAATCACCTCTCATGCTTGTCAACTCCAGTCAAAATGGTTCTAGCCTCTCTATCTTATCCTCACAAAGCAAGCTACTCATTCTAGGCATCAATCTGATAAATTCTTGTGAACCATCTATGACATATTGAGATTCTTCCAGGGATAAGGCGATCAAAATTGCACACAGTGTTTGAGATGCGGAGTTGAACTGTACATTTTCTTAGGCTAAGTGCAAATAGTGTCCTGTATATTGGAGGGATTTTCACCAAGAGGTTGAGCAAGTCTAATCGCTAAATCTTACCAAACGTGTTACATTAATCGCTGTTTGAGACCTCGCAGTGTGTACCACATCCAAATTCCACCTGATCTTGTCATTGTGCCACTGACAGAACAACTTGCCAATCACTGGGATACTCTGGAACTGACGCAGGTGCCACCTACTGTATAAAACACTGCAGTACACCTGGGCAAGCACTGTTGGTCTAGAACTGCCCTGCACTGTTCCCAAACATTGCCCCAGACATGGCAGACAGGGATAAATCTACCACTTTTCAGTCAGGATCCTGGAGCTCACACTGGATGGGGTGGGTGCACAAGTGCGATGTCCTCCTCCTCCATTCATGGAGATTGACAACACCAGAACACACCAGTCTAGTCTCAGGGTGCCAACGTCTACTCTGGTTAGGTTGGATAAGATGACTAGATTTTGTCAAATCCAGGCCACATTGATCAGACCAAGATTCATGAAATCTGAGAGATCATGTGATTACACTTCAATCCAGTTTAGTCCCTCCTGGAGCTTTTATTGAGTGTTTTTTCAATATAGAGCTACACTACCTACTGCACATCTTCAATTGTCAGGTGACCAAGAGACAATGTCAACATAAAACTAGGATAGTGAATAGGCTGACTGCTGTATCTTCTCTGTTTACCATTTACCTCCGGTTACCATTTTGCTGCTGCATTGTTCTCATTGCCAATCATTTAAAGATGGTCTTAGTAAGAGAAAATTGAAAGACCGGTCAGTTGAACGATGTGAGGACACCAGGACATTTAATGAAAATCTGCAACTGTACCAGAAAAATAGAGCCGTCTGGTCACCCTATCATTATTGTCAATAAACAATGAGGCTCTAGCTCTCCATTGCATTTTTGTCAGTTTAGAAGAAAGAAAGCTCTGATACAGGTGGAAAGTTTAACATGTGATCCAAAATTGGGATAAGAAGCATACTGGGTAATCAAGGTTACATTGTCATCCCATTAAGACTAAATATCCACCAGTAAACTTGAACCAGCCGAGAGCATTTTGAGCAGAAAGCATTTATTGAAACAAATTCTGTGCACGACTTTGCCCAAAACCAGGTGTTTTTAAATTTAGGGGATTTTTTTTAATGTTGTAGTATAAGCCATGAACTTAAAACTTAATAGATGTTGATTTTTTTCATCCAAACTCAGTAAGTATTTACAAAGTCAGGAGCTGCCCATACTTCAAACATGAACCATCCCACTCTTAGTCAGTGTGGAAAAAAAAATTGCACCGTTGATCATTTGTACACTGCTCGTTTACTAATCCATTGATCTTCACTGTCTGCTTTTTGTTTCTAGGGTCAATGCTCACTCATTCTTATCTTATGCCCATTTACTTTTAAGCCAGAACGTCTAGTTACACTTGAACTATGATTTATTCTGATTTCTTAGGTAAGACGATCATTCTATTTATAGCAAAAAAAAACTGCTCACCAAGTTCCAGCTGAAACAAATGATTTCATATTCTCCTTTTTAAACTGCAGTGCGTATCATACTGATTACATTGCTGACACTACAGTTGCTCAGTTACGCGCACTGTCTGTGAACTCACTACTAACATAGTTCATGTTGGGTGCGGTGTTTTGATAAGTACCTGCCTGGACTGCGGAAGTAGCTGAGAGTCAGAGGAGAAACATGAAACCAGTGCTGAGGGCTTTCTTGCCTCACAGTAAAGCCGGAAACCTGCGTTACAGCTGAAGGGCTGGAACTGCCGGGGGAGGAGAGTTACTTGCACTCTCTCATTCTCTCTCGAGAACTTTCCAACTGCATTCCCCTGAGTGAAGAGTCATCTTGTCTTTTCAGGCCTGTTGAACAACACCTTTACTATGCCGGAAAACTGATGGCTGTTTGGGATACTTGTAGAAGCCTGTTCAGTCGTAGCCTCCCGAGATTTCTGGTTCCGGAATGCCTGTAAAGAAAGTCGAGAGACTGGAGAAAGCACAGGAAAGATGTTTTCTGAAGTTTATCCCTGGTTTGGCATTGCGCTCGAGCATTCGCTGACTTGGATTCTGACAGTTTTGAGTTTACTTTACAAATTCAGGCCTTCTCATAGTTATTCCGCTGAATAGTTTTTCTGTTGATTTTGAGAGGAGCAAGTTTATCTTTAAATGTTGTATCACAAAAACTGGATTAAGTTGCCTTCATATTAAGAGAAATTTGAAGTAGATTTAAGATGAAGTAAGTTTTAGTTTTGTTGTTTTAGTTAGGAACATAATATAGCTTTATATAAGCTTCAGAGGTCTATAGTGTGGAAAATAGCTTGCATATGTTTAAAGACACAGCTTGCAGTAAGTGCATATAGATTTTGTTTTGGTTCTGAGGACACAATGATCTAAGAGCAGATTGAGAAGGATCAAATTTCATTTCAGACATTGATTTGGCAATTGCACAAATTATAAATCTGATAATCTGTCAGCAGTTGATAGACAAGATGCCCTAAACTCATTAACCAGACAAATACTTTCGGAGAGGGGAGTAACCATCAATACATAGCAGCAGAATGATGGAGAATGTAAACAGTGGAAATGGTGCTGCAGTGGGACCTACAGAGGATTCAGCAACACCAGCAGCAGAGCGTTCTGCATCCTTATTTTCTTCTTTTTCAATGAAAATGCCATTCCTGG
This sequence comes from Chiloscyllium plagiosum, assembly GCF_004010195.1. Classification (NCBI taxonomy): domain Eukaryota; kingdom Metazoa; phylum Chordata; class Chondrichthyes; order Orectolobiformes; family Hemiscylliidae; genus Chiloscyllium; species Chiloscyllium plagiosum. The sequence goes on from NC_057719.1 coordinate 66,409,371, forward strand.
GACGACGGAGCGGGATTAAATCTGTCTCGGAAACAACACAGCAAAACAATGACCAGAGAGGTGCACGGTTGACTTTCTTTCGATCTTTAGATGCCAATGAATCTGATGGAAATATGGAGAAGGATATTGCAGTTGTCTCTGACAAAGTTATTGATGAAGTGAAAGAGGCAGCAAAGCAAGCTGATGAGAGAGTGGTCGAGGACCAATCAACAGATCTCAACATTCCGATTGAAAGCACTGAAAAGGGAAATGAAGAATCCTGTGCCCCTGAAAGTTCTTTGGAATCCCGCGCTCTCACAAATCTGTCAGGCATGGACCAAGATGAAGGTACAGTACGTGTCATTCTTGTTCAAACAACAAGTGACGCTGAGTCAGAGGAAGAAGCTGGATCAGCAGAACAACAAATCCATGAGACTGAGGTTCCATTGTCAGTTGATGAAAATTCAAAGCACATTTTGGAACAAAACCTGCCAAAGGATAATGAGCTTACGTCAAGTCAGCAACAAGAAAACATTGTTGTAGCTGATGAGGCAAAGGCACTTTCTGAACTCAGATTGTCACAAGAGGATTTAATGTCACAAGTGGAACTCCGTAAAGATCTTACTGAAACCTCTAACGATGGAAACAATGAAACAGAGCAAAATTCATTGGAGGAGTCAAGCAAAGATCTAATATCATCAACATCAACTGCTGACTCTAACAATGTTCCCAATCAAGAAATTCTACCATCACAAACAGAACGGACATTTCAAATGCCTCCCCTGTTTAGTGGATTACGGTTACTAAAGAAAGGTGCTAAAGGTGAGGACAAGGATACTGTTGCGGAGATCAAACAGAAGGATGTGGATTTAGCAATGTTAAAGTTGACTACACCAGGTCAAAAATCTGCAGCCAAACTCTTAACAGAATCTTTCCCAAAGAGGAAAGATGACAGGAAACCACCAGAGCTGAAAACAAATTCTGGTTTTTTGGATCAACTCAGTCAGCTAATCTTTGATGTCCCAAAAATTGAAGATAAAGTGGATACGTCTGGCCAACAATCTCAACACGCCATCACCACTAATGAAACATCGCCACCAGAGCAGGCACCAGTGGTAGCTTCTCAGTCTGCTACTTCTGAGACTGCTTTGGAGAGTTTCAGATCATTCTTTATGGCAAAACCTAGCAAGAGGGATGCAACTAAGTCAGCAGAACTGGAAAATTTGAAAAGGAGGAAAAAGCAAGAGAAGGAGTCACTCAGGGCAATTTTTGAAAGGCCTTTCGCAAAACAACCATTTGAGCAGAAACACCAGTTGGGATCTACAGAATTAAAATCCGTATGTAGAAAAATATTTATAAAGATATAATGTATTAGCAAATGTTTCAGACTGTGTTACAATCAATTACTGAATAATTTAAAATGTTTTAGTGTTTTCTTTGAAAGAAAAACATCCGTATTATAGAAAACACTTTTCATGAGATCTGGATGTGCTACATCATTGCAGCCAGTAAAGTAGTTTCAAACTGATGTCACTGTTAAAACATTGGAAATAAAGCAGCCAGCATGGCTTGCTGTAAGTCCCAAAAACAATATTGTGATAATGACCTAATGATCTGTGATGACAGTGTTGGTCTGAGGGATAAATATGCAGGGACCACCCCTGCTGTTCAATATGGTGGTATCTTTTACATGCATCTGGAGAGGAGGTCTCAACTTTTATGTTTCATCTGAAAGACTACACCCCTGACCGTGTAACATTACCTCAGTAGAGTTTCAGCCTAGGTTTCTGGCGTGTAATTTAATCTCAGTTGTGAGTGCAGAGCAAATTCAACAGTTTGTTTTATTAATTGGTATTCTCTGGAAAAAATATTGTAAAATAAAAATGTAGAGCTTCTGTAGTATTGGTTGTATGATTTGTTGTTGTACCTTAATTGCTATGGGTCGTAAATGTATGAATATTTGGCTTTTGGAAAGATGGGAACAGAAATTTTTCAACTGAAGGTGTTCACCACCCCTTTACCAGATAATTTATTTGGGAACAAGGCTGGAGGTGAGACTTGCTCCCCATATTGGTTGGCAGCTTTGTGGCCCCGCTGGCAACAATGGCTACTGTTGAGACCATGAGCAGTATCCAGAATCTGAGGAACCCACACTAGACCAAGTTAGTCCGAGGCTGGTTTAGGAAGTGAATGCTTAAAGGGGTGGGGAGATGGTAGTAGGGGTTATAATTTGTCGGGCAGCCAGGGAGGAAGCACCTGGGGGCTCAGATATCAGAGAGAGGGCTGGGGCACCTGATGTCAAAAGGAGGTCACCAATAAATGTCCCATCCCTTCACCCCCTTGAGAGAGATATATACACACATACACATATACACACAAGGAAACCGTTCTTAACTTAGAAAGATCATGATTGAGGTGAGAGTGGTCAGTCATTTTCTATTGAAAATACTGCTTCCAATATTTTTTTAAGTCATCATTATCTGAGTATTGGTTCATTGACATCATTTTTAAGATAGCAAAATAACAAATTCTTAAGTTGAATGTTTGCTTTTTTACAATGTGACATGGTTTGAATTGGATGTTACATTTTCGGTCTTTTTCAATCTGAAACAGTGGCACAGCTGTCATTGTAAAATCAGTCGCTAATCCAGGCGTTGAAGTTGCCTTAGCTAATTAGCTGACTAGCCTCAGAGATATGGCTGCAAATCCGATGCACTGAATCTGCTGATGCTTGTCCTTTGTATGCTGGCTGCTGACTCATCGTTGCACTACTGTATTCCAGTCTTTTTGGAATTCAGGACCTCCTCTCTGTAGCACAAAATGTAATCTTTGAATGAAGACTTAATGGAGAATTAACAGGAACTGTTGGTAGAGTGTGTATCAGGAGAGAAACAGATTATTTCAGATCAGAGATGAAGGAGGTGCAGCAGGAAAGAACTGCCAGCTGGGGTTTGGAGGCTGGTAAACAAGGATAATCGAGAAGAAAGAAAGAGAACATTTGCTGATGTTACTTCTCTAGATGTAATATTGAGTATGGAGGTGGGTGGGAACATAGAGTCATAGAGATGTACAGCATGGAAACAAACCCTTCGGTCCAACTTGTCCATGCCAACGAGATATCCCGACCCAATCTAGTCCCACCTGGCAGCACCCAACCCATATCCCTCCAAACCCTTCCTATTCATATACCCATTCAGATTTCTTTAAACTTTGCAATTGTACTTCATCTGGCAGCTCATTCCATGCACGTACCACACTCTGCGTGAAAAGGTTTCCCCTTAGGTCTCTTTTATATCTTTCCCCTCTCACCCTAAACCTATGGTCCCTAGTTCTGGACTTCCCCACCCCAGGGAAAAGACATTGTCTATTTATCCAATCCATGCTCCTCATGATTTTATAAACCTCTATGGGGTCACCCCTCAGCCTCCAACGCTCAAGGGAAAACAGCCCCAGCATGTTCAGCCTCTCCCTATAGCTCAAATCCTCCAACCCTGGCAACATCCTTGTAAATCTTTTCTGAACTCTTTCAGGTTTCACAACATCTTTCCGATAGGAAGGAGACCAGCACTGCATGCAATATTCCAACAGTGGCCTAACCAATGTCCTGTACAACCACAACATGACCTCCCAACTCCTATATTCAATACTGTGACCAATAAAGGAAAGCATACCAAACGCCTTTTTCACTATCCTATTTACCTGTGACTCCACTTTCAAGGAGCTATGAACCTGCACTGCAAGGTCTCTTTGTTCCGCAACACTCCCTAGGACCTTACCATTAAGTGTATAAAGCCTGCTAAGATTTGCTTTCCCAAAATGCAGCACCACATTTATCTGAATTAAACTCCATCTGCCACTTCATAGCCCATTGACCCATCTGGTCAAGATCCTGTTGTAATCTGAGGTAACCCTCTTCGCTGTCCACTACACCTCCAATTTTGGTGTCACCTGCAAACTTACTAACTATACCTCTTATGCTCAATGGAAATCATTTATATAAATGATGAAACGTAGTGGACCTAGTAGCGATCTTTATGGCACTCCACTAGTCACAGGCCTCCAGTCTGAAAAACAACCCTCCACCAACACCCTCTGTCTTCTACCTTTGAGCCAGTTCTGTATACAAATAGCTAGTTCTCGCTGTATTCCATGCGATCTAACCTTTCTAATCAGTCTCCCATAGGGAACCTTGTCAAACGCCTTATTGAAGTCCATGTAGATCATATCTACCACTCTGCCCTTATCAATCCTCTCTGTTACTTCAAAAAACTCAATCAAGTTTGTGAGACATCATTTTCCATGTACAAATTCATGTTGACTATCCCTAATCAGTCCTTGCCTTTCCAAATAAATGTACATGCTTTCCCTTAGGATTCCCTCCAACAGCTTGCCCAACTCAGACGTCAGGATCACTGGCCTATAGTTCCTGGCCTGTCCTTACCACCCTTCTTAAACAGTGGCACCACGTTAGCCAACCTCCAGTCTTCCGACACCTCACCTGTGACTATCAAGGATACAAATATCTTAGCAAAAAGCCCAACAATCACTTCTCTCGCTTCCCACAGAGTTCTAGGGTACACCTGATCAGGTCCTGGGGATTTATCCAGCTTTATACGTTTCAAGACATCCAGCACTTCCTCCTCTGTAATATGGACGTATTTCAAGATGTCACCATCTATTTCCCTACATTCGATATCTTCCATGTGTTTTTCCACAGTAAAGACTGATGCAAAATACTCGTTTAGTATCTCCCCCATCTTCTGTGACTCCACACAAAGGCCACCTTGTTGATCTTTGAGGAGCCCTATTCTTTCGCTACTTACCGTTTTGTCCTTAACAGATTTGTGAAAAACCCTTTGGATTCTCCTTAATTCTATTTGCCAAAGCTATCCCATGTCCCCTTTTTGCTCTCCTGATTTCCCTCTTAAGTGTACTCCTACTGCCTCTACACTCTAAGGATTCACTTGATCTATCCTGTCTCTATCTGACATATGCTTCCTTCTTTTTCTTAAGCAAACCCTCAATTTCTTTAGTCATCCAGCATTCCCTATACCTACCAGTCTTTCCTTTCACACTAACAGGAATATACTTTCTCTGGACTCTCGTTATCTCATTTCTGAAGGCTTCCCATTTTCCAGCCGTCCCTTTACCTGCGAACATCTGCCCCCCAATCAGCTTTTGAAAGTTCTTGCCTAATACCATCAAAATTGGCCTTTCTTCAGTTTAGAACTTCAACTTTTAGATTTGGTCTATCCTTTTTTCCATCACTATTTTAAAACGAATAGAATTATGGTCGCTGGCCCCAAAGTGCTCCTCCATTCACACTTCAGTCACCTGCCCTGCCTTATTTTCCAAGAGTAGGTCAAGTTTTGCACCTTCTCTAGCAGGTACATCCACATACTGAATCAGAAGATTTTATTGAACACACTTAACACTGTGGCAGTCCCAGTCGATGTTTGGAAAGTTAAAATCCCCTTCCATAACTACCCTATTATTCTTACAGATAGCTGAGATCTCCTTACAAGTTTGTTTCTCAATTTCCCTCTGACTATTAGGGGGTCTATAATACAATCCCAATAAGGTGATCATCCCTTTCTTATTTCTCAGTTCCACCCAAATAACTTGCTTGGATGTATTTCCAGGAATATCCTCCCTCAGTACAGCTGTATTGCTATCCCCTATCAAAAATGCCACTCCCTCTCCTCTCTTGCCTCCCTTTCTATCCTTCCTGTAGCATTTGTATCCTGGAACATTAAGCTGCCAGTCCTGTCCATCCTTGAGCCATGTTTCTGTACTTGCTATGATATCCCAGTCCCATGTTCCTAACTATGCCCTGAGTTCATCTCCCTTCCCTGTCAGGCCTCTTGCATTGAAATAAATACAGTTTTTTTTATTATCAGTGTCCTACCTTGTTCTCTGCTTTGTCCCTGCCTGCCCTGACTGTTTGATTCGCCTTTGTTTTCAAGTGTACCAATCTCCGATTGATCTCTTTCCTCACTATCTCCCTGGGTCTCACCTCTTTCCCCCAGCCCCAGCCCCACCTTACTAGTTTAAATCCTCCTGAGCAGCTATAGCAAATCTCCCTGCCAGTATGTTAGTCCCCTTTCAATTTAGGTACAATCCGTCCTTCTTGTACAGGTCATATCTACCCCAGAAGAGCTTCCAATGATCCAAAAAACAATTGTTTTAATTTTCACATGTCCCATACCCTAAATGCTGGTACAGGCAAACTCCTTTTACATCCTGTGGAATTTGCAGATGCTATTACATTTGCCTTTTATAAAACCTGGTTCTGCGATAGAAATGCCTATCCTCACTTGCAATTCCAAAGGTGTGAAGGTCGGCACGGGTGTGCTGGGCGGCACGGTGGCACAGTGGTTAGCACTGCTGCCTCACAGTGCCTGAGACCCGGGTTCAATTCCCGCCTCAGGCGACTGACTGTGTGGAGTTTGCACGTTCTCCCCGTGTCTGCGTGGGTTTCCTCCGGGTGCTCCGGTTTCCTCCCACAGTCCAAAGATGTGCGGGTCAGGTGAATTGGCCATGCTAAATTGCCCGTAGTGTTAGGCAAGGGGTAAATGTAGGGGTATGGGTGGGTTGCGCTCCGGCGGGTCGGTGTGGACTTGTTGGCCCGAAGGGCCTGTTTCCACACTGTAATGAAATGTAAAGGTCAGGTGGATTGGCCAAGCTAAACTTTCTGTCGTGTTCAGGGATGTGTATGCGAGCTGGATTATCTGTGGTAACAACAAGGTTATAGGAATAGGGTTGGGGCTAGATGGATGGTATTTGGAATGTTGGTGCAGACTCAATGGGCTGAATGGCTTCTTACTGCAGTCCAGGGATTCTATGATTCTGTGATCAATTCTGCACTTAATTGGTTTCTTTCCAATCATAACCATACTGTTATACTTCATGATTGAATTTCTGTCCTCCTTCCATCTTTCCTGATAGAGTCATAGAGAAGTACAGCATGGAAACAGACCCTTCGGTCCAACCTGTCCATGCCGACTAGATATCCCAACCCAATCTAGTCCCACGTGTCAGCACCTGGCCCAATCCCAATAAGGTGATCATCCCTTTCTTATTTCTCAGTATCTACTATCCAATTTTGACTCCACATCCTACAGCATTAGTAAGAACTAATGTTGGAACAAAAATGAGAGGATATCTGACCAATTCATTTCATAACTAATGTAGAGGTTTTCCCAAGACTGAGATGATGCAGACAAAGCAAATGCCTACATCTGGTTTCACTGCCTATTTTTCAGGAAACAGGCTGCTAACTTGTGGCTGTTTACCATCTACCATAGCTGCGTTGGAATAGGTTGATAAATAACTGATCTGGTCACACTATGAGCATTCCTTCCACAGCCATCAACTTCTGATTGGACTTGAATCCAGAGTTTTTAGCCACTGCTGTAGTTTTACTAGGCCTGTGTCCTTTTAACTGAACAGGTTTAGTTTATGTCACAGGGCTTCATTCTACACGCGATATGCTAATGTATCCAAGCAGGGAGTGTCTGCTATGTGTATTTTCTTTTTGGTGAGGGTGGAGACCATTCCAGCTGAGCTCAGATCTCAAAACCAAGATAGGGTTGATATATATTTGCAATTATTCTACTTGCTGAGGAATAAAAGTGATGCAAAGAACCAATTTCACTGTGTGAGGAAGCATTTCAGCATGGACTAGCTGGTCCTGAAGCTGAATTCATGTGGGTTCCATTTCAGAAATTTTCTGTATGAACATATCTGTTGCGTCTTACTCCTGCTGAATGAGCAGTTCCAAAACTGGAATGTCAATGCCAGCCTAATTTAAATGAGGCCACATTGAGGACCAATCAAGCTTTAGGCTTTCTTTGTAGGAATTATTCCTTGGACCCAGCTCGCACCTGGAGGATAGTGTTCTCATAGACCCATAAACATACCAATTTTCTTTATTCCTTCTCTTCCCATAATGCATGCAGACAAGCCCCATTCCGACTATTCTATATTCTCAGTTTCAATGCACAGAAATCAACTTGAAACAATTGTGTGTGACCATATTTTGCATGCTGTTCTTGGGGCATATAACTACATGTCAATTTAAATCACAAATGAGGGTGTGGTAGGAAATTTTACTGTAAAATCAGATTAATCTGCCTCCCCACCCACTTAAAGTATTAAGTGGTTCTATATGCAAAGCATGAGAAAATAATTGCAATGACAAGATAAGCAAATACACTCCTGCAGATGCCTTATGAATTCATTTCCACAAGAACTCACTCTTTATCTCTCTGCTCTGAATGATAAAGACCATAACAACACCAGATTGAGGAGCAGAAATTAAGCCATTGAGTCTGCTTCACCATTCAATTGTGGCTTAAACTGAAAACAGCTGCAACAACTTTATATAGTCCATTCACTGAGGTCAAATGTCATGATTAACATTGCTCTTGAGTCCATATGTTTAATTTGACTTCACATTTTTCATTGTGCTGAAAGTACTAGATCCTGAATTTATTATTTTATCTGAGATTTTCAGAAGGATTTTGATAAGGTGTCTCATAAGAGATCACTGGGCGAAGTTAAAGCACATGTGATGGAGGGGCGGGGTAATACACCTCCGTGAATTGAGATTTATTGATGGGTGGAAAACAAAAATGAGAATAAGTCAGTCTTTTTTTTCCCATGGTGTCAGACAGTGACTCGTTGTACTCAGAGATCTGTGCTTGGGGCCCCAACTATTCACAATATATATAAAGGACCTGGGTGAGTCAATCAAATGCAACCTTTCCAAGTTTGCTGATGACAAAATACTTGGTGGATTTGTGAGGAGGACGCAAAGAGGTTCAGTGAGATTGAAACCAGTTAAGTGAATGGGCAAACTCGTGGCAATGTTGTAGAACATGGCGAAATGTGAAGTTGTGCAAAAAGCAGTAAGGAACAGTATTATTTAAATTATTTTAATATCTTGGCAAGTATGAATGTACAAATGGATCTGAGTGTCCTTGCATAACAGTCAGTGAAAATGGACATGCAGATATAGCAAGCTAGGAGGGCAAATGATATATTGGCAATCATTGTTAGAACGTTTGAGTTGAGATGTACATCCTGTACATTCCGAAGAAGAGCCGCTGGAACTAAAATGTTGACTCTGCTTTCTCTCCACTGATGCTTCCAGACCTGCGAGTTTCTCCAGCAATTTCTGTTTTCATTTCATTAAATCATTTTAATAATATTTTGGAGCACTTGGTCCACAGTCTTGTATGCCTTGTGAACAGTTCTGGTCTCCCTATTTAAGAAAGGACACACATGTAATAAAGAAGGTGCAGAAGACATTCAGGAACGGCAGCAATGTCCTATGTGGAGAGATTGGTTTGACTGGGCCTGTACTTACTAGAGTTTAGAAGGATGAGAGGAGATCTAATTCAACATATAAAATCCTAACAAGGCTGGGCAGACTAGATACATAAGATATTTTCCTTGGTTGGAGAGTCTAGAACCAGAGACACTGCTACAGAATAGAGGGTAGACCATTTATGCTGGAGATTAATATCTTTGCTCAAAGGGTTGTGAATACAGAACTATTACTGAATGTTGTCAGGGCCCATTGTGTTTGCAGTATCTAGTACCTTCAGCCATTTCTTGACATTGTACCGAGTGAACTGAATTGGTTGAAGACTGGCATTCTTAAATTTGAATTTAATAAGAGGCCAAGATGGAACATTTACTCAGTACTTCTGGCTGATGCTTGTTGTAAATGCTTCAGCCTTGGCTTTTGCACTGATGTGCTAAGCTCCCTCATCATTAAGGATGTGAATATATATAGAGACCTCCTCCAGTGAGTTGTTTAACTGTTCTTCACCATTTAGGAATGGATGTGAAGAGACTGCAGAGCTTAGATCTGACCCATTTCTTGTGGCATTGCTGAGCTCTACCAACCATATGCTGTTAACACTTTCATATTTAAGTACTCATTTGTTATGGCTTCAGGGTACCATCTAAATCTTAGGAACACCTGGTGTTGCTCCTGGCCTGCCCTCCAGCACTCTTCATTGATCTAGTTTTGGTACCCTGACTGGATGGTAATGGTAGAGTAGGGGCTATGCCAGACTGAGATTACAGAATGTGGTTGAACCCAGTTCCAGTGTTGCTGATGGCTCACGGCATCTCATGGATGGTCAGCTTTGCTAGCTCTGTTCAAAATCTGTTCCATTTAACACAGTGGTAGTGTCACTCAACAGACTGAAGGGATCTTCAATGTGAAGGCAGGACTTTGTATTCACAAGGATTATGTGATGGTTATTTCTAACAATAGTCTTGTGGACAGATGCATCAGTGATGGGTATATTAATGAGGATTGATTAACCAATTTTGGATCCAGTTTGCCAACTTGGGTTCAAGTTGGAAATCTGTATCTGAGACTGGTTAACAAATAAGAGCCAAAAAGTGATGAAGGGTTATTATGGAAACAGTCTGATATTGATCAGCTGGTAAATTGGGCAGAGCAACAGCAGACAGAGTATAATTCCGATAACTGTGAGTGATATAGTTTGGGAAGTCTAATAAGGGAAGAGTATACTCCCCGGGACCTGCTATTCATGGTGTAATGAGGGACAAAGGGACCATGTTATCCCAGTCTATAGATCCTGAAGGTGTCAGCGGAGGAAGCAGGCTGGTGAAGAAGCCATGTAGGCTTCTTACCTTCACTTGCCAGGACTGAGAATATAGGAGCAAGGAAGTCTTATTACAATTCGTAAGTGATAGTAGTTTTCCTTGTCCATGTTTGACCTGATGCCATGAGACTTCATGTGCTGCAGAGACAATGTTAAGGATTCCCAGAGCAACTCCCTCTTGAATGTGTACCACTATGCCATTATTCCTGGTGGGTCTGGCCAATCAATGTGACCAGACATGCACAGAGAAATCATGACGACAATGTCTTAGGCATAGTCATTCTGATTGTCTGTAATTTCATGATTCTTTGTTGGATTGGTCCTTAACTAAACTGTGGGACAACTCTCCCAATTCAAGCAGAGTCTGCAGTCATTGGCAAGGGAGAGGTTGACAGGATCCCAACAGGGATGAGTTTGCTATTGCTGTTTCCAGACACCTGGTTAAATCTTGGCGGTTCATCTAGTTTCATGTCTTCAATTTCATTGCAATATGATCTAACTGAATGGCATGCTCAGCCATTTCAAAGTACATTTAAGACTCTGCTACATTGTTGTGGGTCTGTCCGAATTCCAGACTTAAAAATCAGAATTGAAATTTCACCATCTGAATATCTACCTAAAGAATAATGGAAGAGTGCTTAACTGCACATGGCATTGTAGTAACCTGTTCTGACATTTTTTCTCTGGCTGTTAGGAACCCAAAAAGACCAGGAAAACAGAAGTATGACAATTGTAAAGTAGCTGACTCCATCTCTGTTTGTCCAATAATCAAAAACTGATTGCATTAATGAAATTTGTCTTTACAATAAAAATGGAAGGGATCAAAGTGGAAGATAGATATTCCACAAAGAGAGGAGAAAGTGAGGTCTGCAGATGCTGGAGATCAGAGCTGGAAATGTGTTGCTGGAAAGGCGCAGCAGGTCAGGCAGCATCCAGGGAACAGGAGAATCGACGTTTCGGGCATAAGCCCTTCTTCAGGAGGGCTTATGCCCGAAAGAGACTATTCTAGACATAAGCCATAATAGAATGTCATTAATAAGGTTGAAATTAGAACAATTTTTAGATATTCATGTTATTACTCCTGTTTTTGTTGATGTTCTGCTTCTTTATTTTAATCACAGGATATATCTCCATCAGAATTTGAAGACCGAACTCCTGGACGGCTCCAGGCCATTTGGCCACCTCCCAAACCAAAAGATGAGGAAGAGAAAGTGGGTTTGAAGTATACTGAAGCAGGTAGGAATCAATACAATCACTGAACAGCTCTTCGTGTTCCTTAAGAAAACAGGTAGAAAATGCACTGATGCATTTGTTTTACCATGTTAAACCCTTATTTGTTTTGAATGATTTTGAATCATTGTGACGTATCTGTAAATGTGAATTTTATACATTGGAATGCACCTTTTTTGTCCTGCTCACATTCACAGCCTTAATGCAATAAGCAGCCAGGAGTTGGATCTGAAAAGATATAAAAGTAAGTAGAAGGGGAGTTGAACTTTTGTGATCAGAAACATGAAGCTCATTGACTAAAAGCTTTCAATGTATAGTTGATGAACTGCTATCATGTAGCAGATTAACCTTGTGGTGAAGCTGTTACTTTTTCTTTTATTTTGTACAATAGCCACACAGGTAATTAGGTCCTTAATTTTAAACGTTTAATTTTTCTGTGCTTTAAATGTCAGCAAATGTGACCAGAAGGAAATCATGTTCAGCAAAAGATGTGATTGCACTGGAGAAGTTGCAGACGAGATTTTCCAGGATGCTACCTGGGCTGGAGAGGCTGTCATATGAGGAAAAATCCGATATGCTGGGATTGTATTCCGTGGATCAGCAAAGGTTGAGAAAGGACTTGATAGAAATGTACAAGATTATGAGAGGTATTGATACAGTGGATTGGAAGGGACATTTTATCTTGGTCAATAAGCTAAGAGGAAAGTTGAGGGAAAATGTTTTCCTTTCTAATCATAGAATTTCTACAGTATGGAAGCAGGCCTTTTGGCCCATCGAATCCACACCAACCCTCTGAAGTGCATCCCACCCAGACACATCCCCCTCCCTATCATTATTACCCTGAATTTCCCATGGCTAACCCACCTAGCCTGCACATCCCTAGACACAATGGGAAAGTTAACAATGCCAATCCATCTAACCCGTACATATTTGTACTGTGCAAGGAAACCGGAGTACCAGGAAGAATGTGCAAACTCCACACAGACAGTTGCCTGAGCGTGGAATTGAACCCAGGTCCCTGGCACTGTGAGGCAGCAGTGCTAACCACAGAAGGAGGTGGGAATCTAGGACCCATGGTTGAAAGTATGCTTAAGTCTAAAACTTGACATGTAAGCAACATTTAGACACTCACTCATGTTACCATATGCGTCAGAGTTATGGGCCAATGGCAGGAAAATGGGATTAGTGTGGTCATATCTTTATTGACGATCATGGACATAATGGTCTGAGTGCCCTCCAATGCTGTAAATGCCTAGAAGTCTATGTTACTTGAATCTTGATATGCTGTCTCTACACATTAGGTTATAAAGCAAGTTAACACTCCTTGATCATTGCTGATAAGAGAGACATGTTGCTGTATGTTTGTGTCTTGTACTCCTTAGGACAAAAGCACAAGAATGTCCAATTCACTTCTGAATGGTTTTGTGCAATATTATTTGCAGATTTAGAAACAAAGGCATCAAGCTATGGAGCATCTGTGTAAAACCTGCTGTTTGTTATTAGATTTGCTTCCCCCCATCATGTAACAATGTAAACTACCTGCAATACTCCTGTTGGTGGCACCATAAAAGCACATTCTGTCAATAGGTTCCAATAAGTTGCTCAAAATGCTTTTTGATGTTTTTTCTTCAATTTCCACCATTCCTTGGTACTTCTAATGTATAATATCCAGGTTAATTGTTTAAGCATAAAATTAATAAAAATCAAGAAATGATTAATAAATTGGAAGAATGAGCTAAAATTTTCACTTTTCCTGATTCAAGTGCAAATTTAGTTTTAATCGATATTCCTTGATACATTCAATAGTGGTAACATAGTAAGCTTTGATTAGTACAACTGAAAAATAAGTTATCACAAAAATTATGTATTGTAATTCAGCATCAATTCAGGATGTATGACTGGCCTGATTTTAAATAACTGAAAATGAGTTTTAAATAAATAACAATTTTCTACTAAAATTACTTTACGGAAACAAACAATTCCTTGGTCAATTTTGTTTTTAGTTTCAGAATCCTTCCAAAATATACCTTATATTTTTTGAGCATTCCGGTTTATTTGAAAACCAAATGAAAGCCTGAAAATCTGGCCAATTGTTGCAAACTCCCAGCAGTGATTAAGATCTCTTGAATGCTTGGTCAGCCTTGTAGTCCTGATTCTAAGATGGGGGAGCTGGATTTTGTGATCCCCTCCACTTGGTAAAATTAAAGCATGTGGCCTTCCCACTGCCTCCTTGCTCACCCAAAGTAGACAAGCAGGAGGCTGGAAGAACACAACAAGCCAGGCAGCATCAGGAGGTGGAGAAGTCAACGTTTCGGGTGTAACCCTTCTTCAGGACTAGCAATGGGGGTGAGGGGAGCTACAGATGAAGGTGGTGTGGGAACTGTTTTGGGCAAGGAGAGGGGCAGACTGGTGAGGTAGTGATAGGTGAACACAGGTAGAGGGTACGGCCCAATTTGTCAATGCTCACCCAGGCCAGTATTCTATATTAGCGCGAGTGGGAAGGTACTTATGTCTATTGAAGCAGTTTGGAGGTCAGGTAAAGGCCTCTTTAGGTTCTCATTCCAGCTCCTCTCCTGTTTTGCTCATCACAGGGCTTGTCAGATAAGTAAGTCAGACAGCATCCAAGGAGCAGGAGAATCGTCTGATGCTACCAGACCTGCTGTGCTTTTCCAGCACCACACTCTCGACTCTAATTTCCAGCATCTGCAGTCCACACTTTTTTGCCTTGTCAGATAAGTAGCCCCAGCAGTTTTCTCTGCACTGGCTGCTGTTGAGCAAAGAGGTGGGGTGGCTACGGGGGGAGGCCATTGGAAGTATTTCCTGCCTCCACCAAGATCGCAGAGCTCTTTATCCTCTCCTTCCCTCTCAAACTCAGTCGCCTCCCTCCCCGTCCCCCCTCCCCTTCCTCCAGCGTCTGCCAGCTGGTCCCTTCCAAAGTCTCCAATCTATGATCCCTTCTTCTCAAGGATTGCCTATGGTCCTGTTATGAACCAGGCCAGGCTCCCCTACCCCCGCTCAAAATATGTTATTGTAAAGGCAAATGCTAGGCATTGAGTTCCGAATGCAATTCGAATGGTCAAACAACCAGATTTGAAGCAAAATCTCACTTTACTCATAAACAATAGTTAAAATACTGCAAAAAGAAGAAATTGGAATAACTTTGTTGGAAAACAGAATAATAGATTATTTAATAACTAAACAGTAACTGTTCCAATATAGTAACACAACAAAGTTATAAAGTTGGCAAAAGGCAGATCCACGAAAACAAATTGTCCCACATATAATTCAAGCAGCAGAAAGAGAACCCCCAGTTTTTAGCCATAATGGAGAGAGAACAAACTGCTTCCACATCCAGCTTCAAGACTCCAGCAGCTGCTACTGAAAATCTAAAACTAAAGATCCTGGTTCTGTGTCAGCTTGCCCACAGTCTGCTACTATTGTTCCTACTTTTACAAACAACCCTAGGATTCACAGGCTGTTTACTTTATGGGTTTTCAATAGACAGCTCAGTACTACAGCTTGTCAAAAGACAAATGCATCTCTTAAAGCCACAGTATCATGGCAGTCCCAGCAATGGTCACTGTCGAACCTACCAAGTCTGGGTCTCCAAGAATTGATGGCCAATCATGTTGGTGGGCTGCTCTCTAAGTGGAACTTGCTGCCATCTGGTGGTTGGATACCTTCTCTGGAATCAATTAAGGAAGGCCCCAGTGTAATAAGGTGAGCCGATTTTTCATTTGGAGGAGAGGAGAAGGGGGTGCAGGGAATACAACTCCCGGTAAAATCCAGCCCAAAGTATTTTTGAAAAGGAGTGCTGCAAACTCTGTGGGAAGCTCGAGAAGTGATTGCTGGGCCTCTTGCTGAGATATTTGTATCATCGATGGTCACAGGTGAGGTGCCGGAAGACTGGAGGTTGGCAAATATGATGCCACTGTTTAAGAAGGGCGGTAAAGACAAGCCAAGGAACTATAGACCGGTGAGCCTGACCTTGGTGGTGGGCAAGTTGTTGGAGGGAATCCTGAGGGCCAGAATGTGCATGTCTTTGGAAAGGCAAGGACTGGTTCGGGATAGTCAACATGGCTTTGTGCGTGGGAAATCATGTCTCACAAACTTGATTGAGGTTTTTGAAGAAGTAACAAAGAGGATTGATGGGGGCAGAGCGATAGGTATGATCTATATGGACTTCAGTAAGGCGTTCAACAAGGTTCCCCACGGGAGACTGTTTAACAAAGTTAGATCTCATGGAACACAGGGAGAACTAGGCATTTGGATACAGAACTGGCTCAAAGGTAGAGGATAGAAGGTGATGGTGGAGGGTTGTTTTTCAGACTGGAGGCCTGTGACCAGTGGAGTGCCACAAGGATCGGTGCTGGGTCCTCTACTTTTTGTCATTTACATAAATGATTTGGATGCAAGCATAAGAGGCACAGTTAGTAAGTTTGCAGATGACACCAAAATTGGAGGTGTTGTGCACAGCGAAGAGGGTTACCTCAGATTACAACAGGATCTTGACAAGATGGGTCAATGGTCTGTGAAGTGGCAGATGGAGTTTAATCCCGATAAATGCGAGGTGCTGCTGCATTTTGGGAAAGCAAATCATAGCAGGACTTATACACTTAATGGTATGGTCCTCGGGAGTGTTGCTGAACAAAGAGATCTTGGAGTGCAGGTTCATAGCTCCTTGAAAGTGGAGTCACAGGTAGATAGGATAGTGAAACCTGAAAGGGTTCAGAAAAGATTTACAAGGATGTTGCCAGGGTTGGCGGATCTGAGCTACAATGAGAGGCTGAACATGCTGCGGCTGTTTTCCCTGGAGCACGGAGGCTGAGGGGTAACCTTATAGCGATTTACAAAATTATGAGGGGCATGGATAGGATAAATAGACAAAGTCTTTTCCCTGGGGTCGGGGAGTCCAGAATTAGAGGGCATAGGTTTAGGTTTGGAGGGGAAAGATATAAAAGAGACCTAAGGGGCAACTGTTTCACACAGAGGGTGGTACGTGTATGGAATGAGCTGCCAGAGGATGTGGTGGAGGCTGGTACAATTGCAACATTTAAGAGGCATTTGGATGGGTATATGAATAGGAAGGGTTTGGAGGGATATGGGCAGGGTGCTGGCAGGTGGGACAAGATTGGGTTTTTCCAGCACCACTCTAATCTAGATTGGGTTGGGATATCTAGTCGGCATGGACGGGTTGGACCGAAGGGTCTGTTTCCATGCTGTACATCTCTATGATTCTAAAAGGTGAAAAATGCATTATATTGAATACAACTTGTACATAAAACTCAACATTTTTTTTTGCTGGTCTTGACAATATCTAGGAAATTGCAGCAAGAAAACCAATGCAATTGAGCCAAATTTTTTGGACCTTTTTACTCATTGAATTATCTGTCAGTAACTTATTTACTGATTGAAGACTGCAAATCCTTTCCAACTGTATTTAATTGGATAGAAATCACTGGCCTGTCACCCATTGTTTAGATGTAAATCAAGTGCAAAACAGGCCTGATTTGCCAGTGGCCAGTATTTGCCTACTTTAGTTATATCTTGCTAAGTTCATGTGATTCAACTTTTTGAACTCAGACATTGGATGCCTTGAATGTGTTAGGAAGAGCACTAGTAATTGTAGAAATACTCCCTTACCCCGATTCTGAATAACGAGATGGATAATGTTCTTGAGCGAAATCTGCCCTATTTGACTTCAATTTTTCAGCAAGAGGTAGTTGGCTGTTACTGACGCCTTGCGTGACCTAGCAAGCCACTTGATTCGAAATGTTAGGCATGGGCAATTAATACTGGCCTTCCCAGTGACAACAACATCTAGCGAATTAATAAAATCTTTATTTTAAATTATGTGTTCCTCTATTTCCAGCTTATGTTCATGCCTCCACATCTCATTCTATCATTGGTGGCCAGCCATGTGTTTCCCTGCTCTAATTGTCCACCAATTCTCTGTACTTCCCACTTTATTTAGATTCAACTTTGAAAGACTGTCACTCTGACCAGGCATTTGTTACCCTTTATTATCTTTCCTTTTTTGGTTCACATTATTTTTCCTTTCAATGTATCAAGCGCCTTGAGACATTTTCCTCATTAAAGACTCAAGATCATGATGATTTGTTGTTGATGATGATGATACAGAATAATGCCTGAACTTATTCATCCTTTTTTTTTCCTTGGATTTCCTTTCCTGGATAAGATTATATCTTAATCAGTTGGAGGATAAAGTTAAAAATCACACAACACCAGGTAATAGTCCAACAGGTTTAATTGGAAGCACACTAGCTTTCGGAGCGATGCTCCTTCATCAGGTGATTGTCAGTTGGAGGATAAAGATTCATAACCATGTTTTGTTATGCATTGCTATTAAGGTCATAAAATGTATCAATCAATGAATAGCGATCTTCTTGCAGATTTTTACAAAACTACTCTAATGGACTGCAACGAACATCTAAGCATTTATTATTCTTGGGGATTATGTTTAGACAAAAGATGTTTTGTTTCTGTCGATGAGAATAATTCATTCCAGCCCAGTGAACTTTAAAGGCAAAAAGCATTTGACTCAGAATTGTTTGCCAATGAAAAGAATAGTTTGCATATTTGCATACTGCATGAACAAAACTTAATGTTTCTGCAAATTGCACTGATCATGTTGTTGATAAAGCTATTGATTACTGAATTAAAAAAGGTCTTTTTGTTATGTAGTTTCAGTAGCTGTAACGTACTCCAGACAAAACCAAATATCAGCTACAGAGCTGTCAATGATAGAACCTACAAAGCCCTTTGCTATTCATTAGCTACAGCGAATCTGATATGGACTGGTAGCATAAAGCTAATGTTAGAATACAATCTTGCCATGTCCTCAACATTCAATGGCGTGGCTATATCCTCTACTATCCACACCATGGGAATTAACATTAACCAGAAATTGAACTGGATCACTCATATAAATATGTGACTACAAAAGAATTCTGCAATGAGTAACTCACCTTCTGTTTTCCCAAAGCCTCTTCACCACAAAGCACAAATCAGGAGTGTGATACAATATTCTCCACTTGCTTGGATGAGTGTAGCT
Organism: Chiloscyllium plagiosum; assembly: GCF_004010195.1. Taxonomy (NCBI): domain Eukaryota; kingdom Metazoa; phylum Chordata; class Chondrichthyes; order Orectolobiformes; family Hemiscylliidae; genus Chiloscyllium; species Chiloscyllium plagiosum. Next base: position 66,428,307 of record NC_057719.1, read on the forward strand.
CCAAAAACACGCATTAAGTTTCCTGTCAATGTATCAAATGCTTTGAGACATTTTTCTTCATTAAAGGACAAGATCACGATGATTTGCTGATGATGATACAGAATAGTGCCTAAACGTATTCATCCTTTTGATTGTTAGATTTCTTTTCCTGAACCAGCAGGCCACTTGATTGGCAGCAATGTTTACCATCAACAGGGTGTACTGCAGTAACTCACCAAGGCTCCTCAGACCGCACCTTTTAACCCCATGGTCTCTACCACCTAGAGTGACAGGGGCAGCAGAACAACACAACCAACACCATGTTTCCTCCAAACCGCACACTATCCCAACATTCACAGTCACTGGGTCAAAATCCTGAAATTCTGTGTTCTTTAACAGCACTGAGTGTATTTACACTCCAAGAATTGCAGCAGTATGGTTGAACAGCTCACTTCTGCAGGGTGATTGGCCAAAAATGCTTGCCTGTTCAGTGACATCCATATCCCACGAGCAAATAAAAAAAAAGTGATTGCTTAACATTCCTTGGGATCCTTCCAAAACTGGATCAGGAATAGGCCATTTGGCCCATCAAACCTACTGTGCCAATTTAATAAGAATATGGCTGATTTGGTTGTGGCCTTAAATTCGCTTCCTTGCCTGGCACCACATCCCTACCTCCCCCAACAATCTTGACTCCCTTGTGAAATCAGAATTCTGTCTAACTCAGCCTAGAATATATTCAGTGACCGAGCCTTCATGCTGGGGAAGGGAATTCTGATCTCTTGAAATTCTGAGAGAAAAATAGAATCTCTCTTTATCTTCATTTTAAATGGGAGAGTCCTTCTGTCTAAAACGTGACACACCGACACTCAATGCACCCCCTCCAAGGAGAAGTGTCAGACTAATAGAAGACCAAGGGGTTCTTCAGATACAAAACCCTTTTATTTAAGATGTTTGAATTCTGAATTATTTAAATTATAGCAACAGTGTCCTGGACTTCAGTTCTGCTTGATCTAACTAGGTACAAAGGACTGGTGATTATGAATCAAGTAGAATTCATTGAGCAGAACATTATGAATACTGAACTAGCAGTAACAACAGCACAGTATTTTTATTCCCTTCAGGGGCTTTGGGTTCCTTGAAAACACGGCGAAAGTCCACCTTCTTCAGTTTCAGAAACAATTTTGAAATATGTCTCCGAATTAGACCCCAGAAATGTGGAGTAAGACTGCCATTAAATGCTCTGAATTTCTGGTTCTTTTTCGTAATTCCAAGGATTTCCTACGCTTTTAATCTAAACTAATTGTTTTCATTACCTAATGTATTATGTGAGCAACTGATACATTATTTCAGAAACATGACACTTGACAAAAAAAGTTGCATGCTCTTAATGATCAGAATTACTCCGACTATCAGAACTATTCAATGAAATCTTCCCAGATACTAAAACCAGTGAAAAAATGTTTTAGCACAATGTTAGGGTTCTTTCGAAATATAGACATAGTTTGTTCTACAGATAGTTTTATGTTTATAAGTTGCTTATAAACTTATGAACAGTATATATTTTGTTAAAAGACATTGCCTAAATGTTCTGATGGTCGGATATTCACGCAGAGTAAATTTTCAGTGATTAGAATTTTCACACTGAAGGTCTCGCAACTAAGTTCAGTGTGTGGTTCTCAATAATTTGCTTGTTTCTTTGAAGCTGATGAATGAGCCTTGAATTGCACCCAGTCATTAAGATGGTCAGAAAGGAGTCAGTTGGTCAGTTGGCTGGATAGCTAGTTTGCAATGTGGAGTGACACCAAAAGCACCAATTTCTTTCACAAAAAATACCTATTTGCTTGGATGTTCTCCTTTGAAAAGTTGTTTTGGAGAAAAGATGTGCAGGTCAGGTGAATTGCCTGTAGTGTTAGGTGCATTGGTCAGGGGTAAGTATAGGGTAGGGGAATGTGTCTGGACGGCTTATTCTTCGGAGGGTCGGTGTGGACTTGTTGGGCTAAATGGCCTCTTTCCATACTGTAGGGATTCTAATCCAATCTAATCTTTGAAATCAAAAATTCACAATTTATTTTTTAAATGAAAAGCTTTTCCTCATACTGAATTCAGAATGATGTCAGTGGGTCGTGTGAAATGCAAAATGCTGATGTAATGGCGCAGAGCAATGACTTGATAACAAGGTGAAACAATGTAAAATTGGAATTACAGATAGATGCATAGTCTGAAAAGAGACTTTAAAATGAAATGACTCAATTACTCCAGCAAGTTCCACCACACAGATAAGGGATTGAGTTTAACATGCTGACATCTTGTTGCAGCTGATGCAAATTTCTGGGGCAAGTAAGCAGTGTGGAGGACACAGTCTACAGAAAAGATTTTGATATGTTTTAAGCATTTGGAGTGGTGTCATAGAGATGTACAGCATAGAAACAGACCCTTCGGTCCAACCCGTCCATGCCGACCAGATATCCCAACCCAATCTAGTCCTGCCTGCCAGTATCTGGTCCATATCCCTCCAAACCCTTCCTATTCATATACCCATCCAAATGCCTTTTAAATAAACCAGCCTCCACCACTTCCTCTGGCAGCTCATTCCATACACGTACCACCCTCTGTGAAAATGTTGCCCCTTACGTCTCCTTTATATCTTTTCCCCTCCCCCTTCTTCCCCCCCCTCCCCCCCCAGCCTATTCAACTTCTCCCTATAGCTCAATTC